>NC_056728.1:1103422185-1103639685 GCF_019279795.1 Protopterus annectens | reverse complement strand
TGGCATTTTGCTGCCTTGCTCTGTTTAATCATGTTAAGGGGTTGTGATCTGTCATAACAGTGAATTTTCTTCCATACAGATAAGGCTGAAGTTTTTGCAGTGCCCACACTATGGCTACAGCTGCATAGTATTCCTCCTTGGGTTGGAGCCTGCGACTGAGATAAACCACTGGGTGCTCTTCCCCCTTGAAGAAATCAGGCTAAGTACAGCCCAAACCCCATGGTTTGAAGCATCCACCTGCACAACAAATTCTTTGCTGTAATATGGACTAGCTAACATAGGGGGTCCTCTCAAAGCTTCTTTAAGCTTCTGGAATGCCTGTTCACATGCTGGGAGACACACTACCTTATCTGGCCTGTTCGTCCTTGTCAGGTCTGTGAGGGGAGCAGCTATGGTACTAAAACTGGGGATGAACTTTCTGTAGTACCCTGCTGTCCCTAAAAATGCCCTCACCTGCTTTTTAGTAACAGGTGCAGGCCATGCCTGAATGGCTTCCACTTTGGCAGGTACTGGCCTTATCTTACCACTCCCCACTCTATGTCCTAGGTAGGAGACCTCCGCCATACCCACCTGACATTTGCTTGGCTTAATGCTCAACCCTGCCCTCTGTAGTCTTCCCAGCACCTCCCTGACATGCTGAAGGTGGCCTGGCCAGGAATGGCTGTAGATGGCAATCTCATCTAGGTAAGCAAGGGCAAATCCTTCTGCTCCTACTAGGATATGATCTACCAGCCACTGGAAAGTCTCTGGGACATTCTTCATCCCAAAGGGCATCTTTGTGAACTCATACAAGCCAAAAGGAGTCACAAAGGCTGGCTTCTCTCTAGCGCTGGGAGTCAAGGGCACCTGCCAGTAACCCTTGGTAAGATCAATGGTTGTAAGATACTTAGCCCCACCCAGCTGCACTAGGGCCTCATCTTTCCTAGGTATGGGGTAAGCATCTGACTCTGTGTGACTATTTAAATTCCTGTAGTCCACACAGAACCTGATACTGCCATCCTTCTTTGGCACCAGCACCACTGGGGAGGCCCAGGGACTGTTGGACTCTTGAATCACCCCTAGTTCCAACATCTCCTGTACCTCCTCCCTCAGAGTCTGTTTGACTCTCTCAGGCACTCTATAAGGTGCCTGCCTAATAGGCCTTTGGGGTCCTATATCCACCCGATGCTGCACCAGGTGGGTGCACCCTGGTTTCCCAGTGAACATGTCCCCCAAATTCCTGCAACACTGCTCAGATTTCTTGAACCTGGGTAGGAGATAGCTGGTACGACATTGCTACCCCTTCCTCCCAGGTGTCAGCCCGAGCCTCACTGAGGAGATGAGTCCCCAGATCTCCCTCAGACTCCTCCTGCAATCCACTGCAAATACTCAGCACAAGGGCCTCCCTATCATGGTAAGGTTTCATCATGTTAACATGGTACAGTTTGTGCCCCTGCCTTCTGCCTAGCAGTTCCACCATGTAGTTAACACCACTTACCTTTCTTATCACCTGGTTTGGGCCCTCCCAAGCTGCTTGCAGCTTGTTGTGTCTGACAGGAATGAGAACCATTACCTGCTGCCCTGCAGCATACTCTCTAGCTCAAGCATTCCTGTCATACCTCACCTTTTTGTATTGTTGGGCTTCTGCCAAGTTCTCCTGGGCCAAGCCCATGAGTTCCCTAAGCCTTTTCCTGAGGTTTATCAGACTCCTTGTGAGACTCGCACTTACCTTCCCACTCATCTTGAATTAAATCTAGAGGTCCCCTCATCCTATGCCCATACAGCAACTCGAAGGATGAAAAACCTGTGGATTCCTGGGGACCTTCTCTGTAAGCAAACAGATGGGTCAAATATTTGTCCCACTCCCTCTTAAACTGATCTGCAAATGCCCATAGCATGGACTTGATTGTAGAGTTTAACCTCTCAATAAGACCATTAGTGTGTGGATGGTAGGGGTGGTCTTCATGTGCTTCACCCCACAGGACTTCCATAGACAAGCCAGCAGGTCTGACATGAAATTGGCATCTCTGTCAGTCAATATTTCTTTTGAGAAACCCTCCCTGCTGAAAATCTCTAACAAAGCATTTGTCACCTTCTCTGCCTCAATGGTGGACAAAGCCACTGCCTCAGGGTATCGTGTTGCATAATCCACTACCACTAGGATATACGTTTTCCCTGTGGAACTTCAGAGGACCCATAATATCCATAGCTACCCTCTGAAATGGCTCCTCAATCACAGGCAAAGGCATCAAAGGAGCTCTCACCTTGTCTCCTGCCTTGCCTACCTTTGGCACTGCTCACAGGTCCTGCAATACCCTGTTACATCTCTGGAAATTGCAGGCCAATGGAAGTTCTGCATAATACGCCTCTTTGTACATTTTATGCCCATATGACCTGCAAAGGGAATATCATGGGCCATGGCTAGAAGTGTCAGATGGTAGGCTCTAGGCACTAATAACTGCTGTACTCTCTCACCTTCTAGCCCTCCATCAGAGATCCACCCTCTGTATAGTAGCCCTTTGTCCCAATATACAGAGTCCCCCTTTCCTTGAGAATCAGGTGCCTCCCTAGCTACCTGCCTCAGGCCTTGCAATGTAGGGACTGAGAGCTGAGCCTGTCTCATCTCTCTCCTTGTAACGCTTCCCAGCTCCCCTTCCACAGGAAGTCTGGTGTCCTCTGACAGTGGTGCCTCACTGTCAGCCTGGGTACTACTACTCAACTCTACCTTTGCAGTCACTCTGTCCAAGGGAATATCAGTACCTACAAGCAGCTGTGGCTCACATCCAGTCTCACTGCTACAGAGTAGCTCCCTCCCTAAACTAACCACCTCACCAGTCCTGGCTGCAAGTATGCAGTCTGTCTGGGTCACCCCCAGGCTACCATATCCACATGCTTGTCTCCTAGCCTGACTGCGTGTAACTGCATAAGCACATGGTACTGCCTCATCCAAATCCTTCCCTCTCAAGACATCTGCAGGATGGTAGTTTGGTACCCCTGTTGTCTCAAGACAGCCTACTATTGGCATTTTGTCTTTCCCACTTACTGGCTCCCTCACCTTTTGTTCCCCACCTTGCTTCCGTGGACATCTGTATGCCACATGGCCTCACTGGTTGCATTCAAAACATTTAACCCTAACTCCTGGACGTGTACCTGGACTAGTGGGTTCCCCTGCTACTGGCAGATTCTGTTATGGCAGTCTGTGCTGCCCACCATGGGTTCCTTTAGACCCATGAGCAGTACTTGGGGTCCACTTCCTGTGTGGGGCTGCCCTGCTTGACAGGTATAGGTCTCCCTTCTTCCCCATCTCATCTGAAGTAGCACATTGTCTGTCAGCTAACCAGATCCTCATGTCCTCAGGCAAAGTGCTAAGGGCTTGCCCCTCACCAAAAGGTCTGCCAGCCCTTTAAAAGTGGTGACCTGACATCTACTCACCCACCTATGGAAATAAGTGCTCAATTCAGCAACATATTCACAAACACTTTCATCTGCCTTGCGTCTATACTCACAAAACTTTTTCCTATAAGTTTCAGGTGTTAGCATAAACAACTCTAATAGACAAGTTTTTTACATCAGTATAATCAAAACATGCAACATCAGACATTTTAGATAATACAGCTACAGCTTTACCATGGAGTAAGAGGGTCAGGAACCATACCCAGAGCCCTTGGTCAAATTCATACTGTTTATATACCCTCTCAAACATATGAATTAAACTATCAAAATTATCCCCCTCTTTAAACTGCGGAAGAAATTTACTGACCTTTTGTGCTCCAGGGGTCCAGTTATTCCCTTCCCCATTACCTCCATGACTTGGGCGAAGAGTCAGCATCTCCTTCTCATGCTGCCTCTGTCTCTCCTTTTCCTCAGCTTCCAGATGTAACAGTTTCTCATTTTCCTCAGCCTCTAGATGCCTCAGTCTCTCAGCTGCTTCTAATTCCACCTGCCTGGCCTCCAATGCAAGTCTCTTTAGCTCCAGCTGGATTTTTAAGTCCACTGCAGAAAGGTTGAGCTGTCCATTTTCCGAGGGTATTATATCTCCACTGCCAGTCTGATTGTCCTCCTGGTTGCTGTTTTCTGATGCAGCTATAACCAAGGCTGTAATCAGATCTGCCTAAGTCAGGTTTCCATGCACCAGTCCCCTAGCCTGGCACATCTTCGCCAGCTGGTTCCTTGTCAGCTTTCCATACTCCTCTGCTGACATGCTGCCTGCTCACCCTGACTAACTAAGTTAACAAAAGAAATAAAACAATTGTGATCTGAACTCTGAGTATTCACTGCATGGCTGTTTTAGAGTACAAAAACACCTTCAAAGCTCACTGTACACAAGCTACAGGATTCACTTTACCCACATCACTACAAGCCATTTAGTATTTGCCAACTAATTAATATGTGATGTGGATATCCCACTGCTGCCAAACAATTGATATGTGATGCCCGTGCCCTGGCCCAGCAATCAAGGAGCCTCAATCCTCACCACTAACACCAGAGAGGGCATTTCATATATGAGGAAAGGATAACAAATACACACAGTAAAGTGCAACTTCCCTTAAGAGCACACAGAGATCACAGTCAGTCTGGGGCTGGTCGCTCCTTTGCTCTATAGGTCCCCAGTAAGACTCCCCACTGGCACAGCTATAGGGTCCAGATCTCAGCTTAGTGGGCACCCTCTCTGTCCAACCAGTGCTTCGTGTCCCTGCCCAAGTAGCTGACACACACACACACACACACACACACACACACACACACACACACACACACACACACACACACACACACACACATGCACTTTGAGAAGAGTTTATACAACCACACATACACTCCTGGGGAAGGCTGGCACAGTTTCTCCAGCTGTGCCCCTTTCTCCCAGACTATGTGGTAGTTCCACTTGCCACCATCCACTAATACTTATCAGCTACTCAAAGGCCCTTAAAAGGGTGCTCAAGTATTACTGTGCAATATTATTATCCAATTGGTAGTTGTGACTAAACAGTCAAGGCTTATTTACAGTGACTTGGACAGTAAACTCTATAAATATGCAATGTACTCTAGAGCTTAAATTATTTCTACACAAAACAGTCACAGTTGAAAGGTTTTAAAATATTTAATAATAAATAATTAAAACCACAAGACAATACTTTCTACTACACAGTGCTAGTCGAGAGTTCAGAGATCACACAGAAATACTTAAAATAACTCAGTAGTACATTTCTGACATCACAGAAAAACACTTAGTCTAAGCTTTCTAGTTTCTAGCTATTTTTAAAAGAAAACACAAGTCTAAGATAACTTACATATGAGCAAGACAGTGCTGTGAGTTGGATAGTCAAGACAAAAATGCTTAATGCCTTCTGATTCTCTCTGTTTAAATTGCTATTTTTCAGTCCTGATTCCCATTACATCATTCTTTTACACCTTCCTGGAGTTCCCAGGCTGACAGAAGCTGCATTTACATTCTTTTACACCTAGGCAGAAACCAGAGCAATAAAGGACATTTATGCATGCAAATTCTGATCATTAACTTTGGCCTTAAAACAATAGGCAGGAAGCCTTCATCTAGCCCAGCCAGAGGTGAATTGTAAACATCAAAGACAGTAATGAAATGCTTGACCTAGCTTTCTTTACAGCAGAGGGCAATGTTGCTACATTGTTTTAAGTTCCACATTTCACAGCATATTCTTTCATTTAAGAAATCAAGTCTGTATTTCAACATTCATATTTACAAATGACAGAATTATGTACCAAATTCTATTTGACTAGGCTGGCAGCCTTCACCCATCTCTGCCAGTCTTCACAGTAAGCTTCAATCCACATTTGAATGACTGTGAGTTTCCAGGGAAGAGAGACGTTTACTGCTGCTTATACTAAGTCTGTTTTCAATGTGCATCTGTTTTGTTTTGTTTAGGAAATGGCCATCAGTGTTTGTACTAAGCAATCTGAAGCATTGTTAGTAGCACAACAGGTAGCATACTTGGCTTTGGTGCAGAAGGGTGTAGGTTCTACTTCCATGCCATCTAGATAGATTGCAAATACTACAGTGTAATATAAGAGGATGCTGCATTTCTGAGTGTGTTGTCCTTCAACTAATATGTTAAGCTGTGACCCTCTCTGCCTGCATTGGTGCTAGGAGATCTTTTACATCCACCTGAGGTATGGAAAACTATGTGAAGGTCCTGGATGCTCTGGCAAAATTCCCCGAGTAGTATAAATACCACCACAGTTATCCCTTGAAAAAAGGCTACTAGCTTAGTGTAACTAACCTGGTCAAAATAGCAAAATAGCATGCACACTGACTGTTTTGAGCGGTGTTTTTGGTAATTGAGGAGAGAAACAAATAATGGAACACTGGACACTGGAATGACTGTAGGTGGGTGGGTCTGGTCCATATCTAGGCCCCCATTTGGCCATGTTCTGGCTCTGCTGTCTGCTACAAATTTCATACACTTACCACTAAATATAATGAACAACCCCACCCCCCAAAAAACAGAACTCATGTTTAATGGAACCATTTAAGCACTTTTGACTTACAATTCAAAGATTTCTGTAGAAATGGTAACAGTAACAATTTGCAGCTTATTTACACAAAACATAAGGGGAAATTCATAAAGGTTACCACAAGGTGTACACCTCTTGGTAATATCTTGGAATTCAGAGACAGCCCTAACACTATGCTGTAACATGAAGATGTACAGCACCATGTTAGGCTGTCTCTTAAGCCATTCTACAACTAATAATGTAGTCTGGGAGAGAGGCACATGATAGTTAGTCAGAACTGCCTCCAGGAAGGTGGCTATGCACCGAGCAGTTCATAGGATTGCTCATCCATGCAAATCTACATGGCTTGTCCTACCATATCGCAGTAGTGAACAGGGCCAAAAGTACTGGGTAGTTTAGTGGCAAGGTGGTGTGTAAGTGAGAGCATATGAGGGGCCGCATGTGTGTATTTGTGTGTGTGTCTCTGAATGGATGAGTGTGCAAGTACAATCTGGTGGGTAGGAAGCTGTGTCTGTGTGGCTGTGTGTGTGTGTGTGTGTGTGTGTGTGTGTGTGTGTGTGTGTGTGTGTGTGTGTGTGTGTGTGTGTGTGTGTGTGTGTGTTTGTGTGGTATGTATGTCTGTCTGACTATGGGTTGGAGTGTTTGTCATATCTCCACATGACCATAGACTAATGAGCATAGTGTATAATATTGAATGGGGGGACCACTAGCTAAACAGGAATAACTGTACTATGGGGATGGGGGACTACTAACTACTAGGAATTACTTTATAAGACTTGTGCCATAACAGCACTTAAAAAAGTAGGGATCAGGGTGGGGGAAAAATAGACAGGAGGGATTTCTTTATAACACTTGTGTCTTAATTGCACTTAAACCAGTATAGAGATTCCAGGTGGAGATCACTGGACACTAGGCATTACAGTATAATACTCATGCCTTAACAGCACTTAACCAGTATGGAGATTGGGGAGTGGGGGGAAACACTAGACACCATGGATGATTTTATAACATTCATGCCTTAATGGCACTGAAACCAATACAGGCATAAGAGGTGGAGAGAACACTAGACACTAGGGATAATCACTGTGTGTGTGTGTGTGTGTGTGTGTGTGTGTGTGTGTGTGTGTGTGTGTGTGTGTGTGTGTGTGTGTGTGTGTGTGTGTGTGTGTGTGTGTGTGTTGTGTGAGTGACTGGGGGTACCTCTGCTTCCATGATGAGGTCGCCAACACATTACCTACCATGGAATTGCTATTCTGCACTTCATGGTAGGAAACATAAATCAGAAACATGCAAGTTAGCCCATAATAAGGTCTTTCCTTATTGTGGCTAATTTGTCTCTAAATAGCAAAATACATACTTCATGGGAGCAGAGCCTTTTTTAATGTAAGCCTTACGGCTCATGGTGGGTCTGTTAATGAATGGCCAGGATAGTCACATGACAAATCAGCTGTCAACTAACCACAACAATCATTTAAAATTTTGTTGTTTCAGCTTAAATAAGCATTTTATATTCAATGTCTTATTAAATTTTATTTCAGCTTTAATAAGCCTTTGTTTGCTTTGTAGTTGTAAAAGGTTTTTATGTTCTTACCTGCCATTGTGTGTTGATATAATTTACAAAGAAACTGTTGTATATAGCTTTGAAAATTATTATACTTAAACACTCCTGGGCTCACTACTGATTTTACTGATATTAGTATTTTTGACAAAGAGACTGCAAACAGGTGCAATATGAAAGAATCATTTGTAGCAATATGGTTTGTAAAAAAGGAAGGCATGTACAACATCTCGATGGTGTTGCTGGCCGCCTGATTCAGATTTTCAGTTAATCATGTCCTCACCAGTCTCTCTCTCTCCTTAGGGTTCTGTACTCATCCTTTTCTTTTTTGGCCCTCTATTGCTTTTACATCTAATATCTGTCCATTCATCACCCCCTCTGTCCTCCCCTTACTTGAAAGACGTCACAGATAAAAAATGCCTATTTTTCCTTCTGCCAAGCCAAGGTCTTTTATTCAATCTGGCTGAATCCTGCTATAACCCTGCAGGAGGGAAAGAATTACCTTGTGGTCTGTGATGTCTTAGACTGTTATCCCCCCTCCAATGAAGGGCAAGAGCTAGGGGTTGGGAGTCATATAGATGGCCTGGATTTGGGGGGATTTTAGGACTTTGGGGAATGGGGAATCTGTAACTGGATGGAGCAAGAATTACATTGGTGGCATCATCATCCATAATGCTAGCTTAATCAAGCCGCCCCCCCCCCCCATTAGCCTACTCACAGATAGGGAGACATATGCCAGCTTCCAATGGAGTTGCATGCAGAACTTCTGGGCCCTCTCCCAGGAATAAGTCACCCATTCACCTCCAGCTAAATTCATTTTCAGCTGCTTAATTCTCATACGTTACCACTTTTGCATAGAGATGTGTTGTAGGTATTGCTTGAAACAAATAGGCTCTTCTTATCTTTACAAGTTGTGGTATTTATGAGATGCTCAAAAAAATGTCATTGAATGGGTATAAACAGCACACCTGGCTTCATCCTGGGAAAAGTTTTCCCAAAGTAGGAGAGAAGCCTAAAGTAGATGCTCTCTCTTACACGGTTATTAATGCTGTATATAAATAAATAATTTATTAGTGCTTGGCTCACAATAAAGCCTCCAATGCAGGCTTCAGATTTTGGCAGGTGTATTTATTCAGGAGTTAGGCAGATATTGGTCTTAAGAACAATCATTAAGTTTGCATAACCATGAATATCCTTGATACAGAACATCCCAAAACTTGATCCAGTTCTGCTAGGACTTCATCACACACAGGCAGCATTATTCTTTCTCAGTCATTGCTCAGGCCCCCCTTCCATCTACCTGCCTCTGAGAAGCATTTCCTAAGATTATTCTTGCTTTCTTGAACTTACTTGTGAAGTTATCACAATGTGTATGTGTCTGCACACAGGTCCCTGTAAATTACACCCTGAGAGAGAGCCCCATTCTCTGGAACAGGCTTCTCATCCATGTGAAGCAGAGTTCCTCCCTATACCTATTTAAGTACAACTTACACCACTGGATGGGTAATCAGAAATTCACCCCTGGTCTGCCTCCCATGTCTCTGATGCAGAGAAGCAGTTAGTAAATCACCCCTTAAAAATCAAATGTAAGTCAAATTTGTGGGCCACATTTGGGTTGCACAGCTTGGCTTTTAAGGGCCATAGTGGTTGTTAGCCTGATAAAGACCTATGAACCTTTGAAGACTGACGTAGTAACCTGCACAATCAGCCTGTGCAGGAATGAGCACTGTCAACCGGCAGCATTAAATAAGCAACTGACTTCTCATTAACTGACTTATACAACTGATTGCCTGACTAAAGGACTATGAGAATTTTACCAGCGTAAGTTATTGTATACACTTTTAAAGGCACATTCTATATTTTTCCATATGTAACACACAAGCACATGTGCACACACGCTCACACATTCCCACGCGTGCACACAAACATACGTATAAATGCTATATATTGGGGTTTGGAGCATGTTGCATCAGATTTGCTGGTACTGTGAGACTATGGAATGCACTTCTTTGGTTTCCTGAAGTCAAAAGTCACAAACCTGAGTTCTCTAATTTTAGAGTACTAGATATTTAATGCATAGCTAATTATGGTTTGGTGAAGGGGCAGCTGTTAGGGTGCATAACCAGAAAGTACTGATGGTGTGCAAATGCAGTCCTGATATTGATTTAAATCTTTAAATGAATGCTGATACTACGTTTGCAATCAGAGATAAAGCACTGAAACTCTCAATGTGTGGTAATCAAATTGTAGCATGCCGTTTCTTGTATTTACTACAGTTTGAGATCATTTCAGTAGCTTTTCTTATGTGTGTGTGTGTGCGTATGTGTGGGGGGGGTCTCAGTTCAGGAAAAACATACAAAGCACCATTTGACCTAGCTACAGTTCTGACGTAGTGTGACATACAAACTAGATCCCCACTTATTTAATTTATCCATTTTCTGTTTCACTAAGTTTAGATTATTACTTCCAGTTCATTAGAGTGGATGTGTTAATCACATACATTGTTGTCTGCTGAAATTACTTTTCATCACTTGTTTTTATGAAGATGCCAGTCTCATTGGTAGTTTTCCATTCAGCTGTTCAACTTTCGGATACATTGTAAGTTTTTAATATCTGTATTTTAGCAGGGTGATAAAGGATAGCATTATTTTAATTGTCACTGTAATTCTGTGTTTAGTGGATTAATGTAAATTAGTTTTTGTTTTGTTTTGTTTTTAATTAGATCTAATTTGCTTAGTGGGTGGTTGCAGTCTTTTTTATTACTTTTTTTTACTAACTTTAACTAATCTTTTTCTTTAAATAATTTCTTATTTATTTCTTGGAGTTTGATTTAGACGGAGTGGTTTAATTGCAAGTTTGTTGATAGTTTTCAGTGCATGGCATGTCTTTAATGTATGTAATTGTGTGTATTTTTTCCAGTTTTTATGTACAGCTAAAACATGCTGATAAGTATTTTCTTATGTTTGGTTAAGTCACTATGCATTATGCTTTTCCTAATATTAAATTTTAAAAAGCTTAACTTACAAAACATAAAAAAACGAAAAAAAAAATATTGTGGAGGGGACAAACCAATCTGCACCCCCATGCATGTGGGGACATGACCTCCCCCAATTTACATATAAAAACTCCACAATCACACTACAGTGCAGGAAAAAAATGAAAGAAACAGCAAAAGTGTAGTGATGGCTCACACAATCCAGTATGCTGCAGTTAAGTGAACTGCGATACTGTAAACTCAATCTATGGACCCAAAGTTGTATATCCCTCAAGGAAATGTAGGTACGCCATGATGAAGTAGGAGCCTGGATTGAACTGAGGTTTGAAGCACATAGAGTGGTGAGAAATGATGCAACAACAAAGGATTATGCTAAAATATTTCCATTTACTGTGATATGCGTATTTATCGGGCACATAATTAGTACAAAAAAAAAAAAAAATATATATATATATATATATATATATATATATATATATATATATATATACACACACACACACACATACACACACACACACACATATATACATACACACACACACACACACACACACACATATATATATATATATATATATATATATATATATATATATGTGTGTGTGTATACACACACACACACACACACACACACACACACACACAAAAACAAACATGGCTATTTTTATCATTGTCCTTTGTGCATCATTGAATCATTTATGAATAGCCTACTTGCTTAAAAACCCAATCCAATCAAGATCCATGGTCTAATTCCTAGTTTATCATCATACCCTAGACATATGGCCATATGTATGTATGTGTGTTTCTTCATATCCCAATGCATAGCCACTTCTTTTTTATGTATTATGAACATTTATGATAAAATTTATTTAACTGTAGTTTATCACATATATGATGGCTGCGGTGGTGGTGCAGCGGTAGCATTGTCACCTCACAGTAAGACGCTGTCCGGTTTGATTCTCAGGTAGATCGTCTTCTGCGTGGAGACATGCATGAATGGGCGTACCTTCGTTGAAGGTTGTACATCAGAGCTGGCAACTCGGCACGTAAAAATCTACTGCCAATCATTAGCGGACTGGAGTTCCGCTGTGGCGACCCCTAACCGGGAAAAGCCGAAAGACACAACAACAACAAGTTTATCACATATATGATAAATAACCAGTCTTTATTAAAGGTATAGGATTGAAATGAGTATCTTCTATTTTTCTAAGTGCGAAAATTGAAATGAGAGGATTGTGTTTTTGAAAAAGGGCTTTGAATGGATATTTCTTTTCAGCTTATTTTTTAATGCTGTTGAATAAGCCGATATACAACTGATTCAGTATTTTACTTAAACAAATTAACATTCCCTTGGAAGAAGTCTCTTCCGTTTAACTTAAGGAACTAGGTTACTATGTTAAACCACTCCTTCTTCTATCATAGAACAGCTAGATTATAAATGCTTTGCCAATGTATATAAGAAAGGTAGAAAGTTTGGTAACTTTCAAAATGTTAATAGACAGATGTTTTGATGGACAAGTATATAATGCCCTGACTGCAATAGCTGAAAACTCTGGAATGACCTACGCTATTTGCTCTGAGTTTATTACTATAACATTCAACATTGGCCTACAAAGAGAAAATAAGAGAATACCCTCTTTAAAGGTATAGGCAAGATTTTAGGAATTGTATATCAACTAACTTTGCTCATGGTGAACAGCAACAGTGTAGAAAGAAAATTCTGATTTGCATACCAAAACATAGTGCATCTTTACCACACACTCGAATTGGGTTGCTTTCTGTGGTCTGTATTCTAAGTATGAATTAGTGATACAACATATGTAATAGCATTATTATATTAGAGGTCTCCAGATAGCTTGCCATATAGCAAGCGTGCCTTACTCTCTACAACACTACTTTCTTTAGTGGCTTACTTTTTTTTTTTTTTTTTTATGTACTTGAAGATGGAGCCCTTGTGCTTAATAAAATGTTTCATCCTTTAAAATGCCATTGTACACCAAGGCTAGCATTATGTACCCCAATGATCTTGCTAATAGATGCATCAGAGTTACATGATAATTACTAAGTACTGCCGACCTGCTGTGCCTCACTTGTAGAATACCATGTTTGATTGCCAAGGCAATAAAACATAAACAAAAAAAAAATTACTGTCAGAAAAAATTTGAGGACCTAGTGAAATATCCACTGAATAGAATTAGTATTTTAGACTGTTGTCTTGTTAGGTCAACTACATGTTTGTACCCTCTACTTAGACAAATTAATGAAATTCTGCACTTAAAAGGAAACCACTCCAGAATTACATCAAATGGTTACTCTGGGATAGCGCACAGGCCATGTGAATTATTGGCTATAGGTAATGGTAACTGCTGATGTGACTCCCTGACCTCAGGTACAAAATGGGAAAAACGGGCGTTGATGCTGATGCCAGTAGATGACTAATGTATTAAGTCACGTTTTGCTATGCATATTTGTTTTAATCATTCCATGGCTTTGATTTTCACAAAGTACGTATTGCATGTACTATACACATATACTGTTAACATAAAAGGAAGTAATCATAGCAGGGAAAGCATAATACGAGCTCTCATTTCTTTTGACTTCTATGTTTCCAACAGTTTTTAAGCAGAGGGCTTTTTCTGTATCTGTGTGCATGCATGCATGTGTCATTTGACTGGAAGTAATCAGTAGCTATAGGAACCTGTGCTGCTATGTATTTTGTACCTGCTCAGATGGATTTACAAGTAAAAATGAAATGTTTTATATTTTACTTTCCAGGTCATTTTTAAAGGGGAACGAGGGAAGGAGAGGACAGGAGAGATTGGCTTGGATGATATAAGTCTAAAAAGAGGTCGTTGCTTGGAAGGTCTTTAGTATGTAATGAAACACCTAACAAGAGCAACTTGGGAACATTGCATGGACTCATATTACCTCATAAAGAAGTGAGAAATGAACCCTTTGGAGGTAACACTTACCAGCAACTCACCTGCCTGAAACTTATCATTTCAAAGCAGATACAGAAGAAGTTGTCTTGGGGCACAGCAACTTCAAAAGACAGACTAAATTAGGTGCCTCTGTTGCAGTATTCCCTTTCTCATTGCTTCACTAAAGCTGAAGAGTGCAATTTAAAGAAAAACATAAATTAGCAAAGGAACTATTAAATGCGCAGCCTTTTCAAAGAGCAGAAGTACTGTCACAAATATCCTTCTCGTACCCCATTGTATATCCACTTCTTTTTTATGTATCATGATCATTTATGGTAAAATGTATTTAACAGTAGTTTATCTGTACTGTATGTGACTTTGGTGTAACATGCCTGAATTGTTAATCTCACCAAGTAGCCACTAGTGTATTGAAGCACGATGTTACATTATGCATCTGTGGTGTATTGGCAGTAGCATCATTTAAAGAGAGAACGATGTACTCCTGTAACCATGTTTCGGTAATAGTACCAGACTTAACAGGTTTGCAAGTTGCAATTTACTATCTTACTAGTTTCTCATTTTGTCGGAGAGACTAGTTAAAGCTCAAGGGACACAGATGCTTTTATAGAAAGTGTCAACTTACTTTAGTTGAACAGACAAAAATGAATGTCTGGTTGGACTCTGTCCTGCTCGTCTTTTATCTGGGCTGTGCAGGTCTTTGTTTAGTTAGTACTGGGAAGATGCAGTTAACAACAAGCCAGTTCTGTATCCATGTTAGTTACTAGTAAATGGCATAGCAGGCTGCTACTCTTACATCACCATTAAGTGATGTAGCTATTTGCTTCTCTTGCATCACCGCTGAGAAGTTTCTCCTCTTGCATTTGGTGAACTGTTTTCCAACTGACAAGGCACCTAATGTTATTCTAAAATAATTATACTTATCCTAAAATTTCTGTATTGCAAAATACAGCTTTCTTTAGAGTAAATATAATGTGCAGACTGCAACCAGTTTAATTTTCAGTTTGTAGTCTTCCTTTGCAGATGACTGCAGTAGGTAGAAGTCCTGATGTGATATGATATGATATGATATGATATTTAAAAAGAAGCTGTAGATCTGGAAACACGTGTTAGTTGTGACATTTTAATTTGCTGTTGGGTAAAACCCTGACTTTTCTGTATCCCTAACTGAAAAAATAGCAGGAGTTCAGCCTCATTATATATTATGATTTAGATTTGCTTTAAATGGCAAATGTGTTAAACCTGTGTACCTGTCATTCTAAAAAAACTGCCTTTTCTTATTTTAAACTGTCAGCCTGCATTGTGTAGGGCTCAGTTGTTCTTGTTGGGTTTCAGTGAGCACTTTCTGTGGGTAAGTGGTTTATCTTACAGGGGCCACTGCCTGCTATTTTATATTTAATTTTTTTTAGATCAATTTAATTTAATATTGAATGAAAATGGCATGCTCCAGTAGGGATGAAAGCCCTTTGAAATATGTTTAAATATATCAGATGAGTTTTGGGGTAGTCTATAAATTGTACAAAACACAATTTGTTAAGTAAAAGTCCAACAAAAAGGATTCTACAGAAGACCAACAATTTATGTTTGCCCAAAAGTACTGTTATATTTTTTCCAAATAGCAAAGCAATATATTTGGGGATGTTTGATCAGTTCACCACTGTTCAAAGAATTTTGCTTTGCATGGTCAAACAATAATCATTTTCTGGAGCTTGTTTTTATAATAGTTTGAGAAGTTCTGAAAACAGACTTTTTGTCTGAGTATTACAGAGAAAATCACACTTGTTATTCATGTAGAAACAGTTCAGTGAATAATCTTTGGATCCTTTTGACAATTCAGGCTAATTCTTATGCCATGTCTAGTAGTCAGAACATATTTCAAGTTTATGCAACATACAAGTGTAGCCAGAATGACTGCAGAATTGTTCCATTTCTGTGAGCATGCACAAGTTATTGCCTGTTTATTATGTCCTCCATTTCCAAGACAGCATCCCTCTGCTGTACATTGAGCCAGCACAGCCAAAAGGTAAGGCTTTGCACTGTCACTATATTACTGCTTAGCTGAGGCTACAGGTCCCAAATGCAATAAAAGACAGTTATTGTGCACAATGTGATAAAGGAGCCTTGATATGGTGGACCAGAAAAATTAATGTGATGACATCCTATATGCTTCAGTCCTTTACTGTAACAAAACCCAGAATATTAGATGGGCGTCAAACAAGTCATGTATGCTGTGTGACAGGCTACAGGCTAACATGTGGCTCCTATCCATTTTCCATGCTCTGTTTCCCTGCCGTGGCATGCATGGTTGGTGGTGCCAATTTAAGCAGCAACCTACCTAGCTATCAGGTTTATTTGGTGACTAAACCGCTGACAATGACTTTCTGCCAGTGCTGTCACCCTGTTATATTTATGTCATTGGAGCAGTACATAATTGATTGTGTATATCTGCAAGTGGTTGGAATTAGATAGTGCCCAAATAATAACACACAGAAGAACAGACTGTTTCCATAAGAAATCATTGTCAGCATACTTTTTGATTGTGTTCCGGCTGAGATTCCTTTCTTTTAAGATATTTTCCCCTTCTTTGTGCTTGTGCAATAATGGAGTTGGTATAAGTTCAGGGGGGTGGGGGACTTGCCCCCTGCAAAAAATGATTATAGTTGGAATTTTTCCCCTTGTGGCATTTTGGGCATTTGAGTTCAGGTACGTGATTCCTTAGTGTCTTGTCAGTCAGGCTTTCAAAATGGATCCAGCTGATTCACTTGTGTAACCTAATTAAAATATAAGATTAATACCATTATTAATTTATTCTATAACAATATTTCATTTAGGGTAATGCAAGACTTCTTTTGTAACAATATTACAAACAGCATAGATTGTCTATGCCCGGATAATTCTATATACAGCATGAACAGTGAACTCAGAAAACATTCAGTATTAAAATTACCCGCATTTGATGAGCTTCATTCTGTAATCTTGGGTTTGATTCCCCCAGTTGGCATTTGCATACTTTGTGACTCCAAGTAAGTAAGTTAACCAGAATATACTCCTGTTCTGGCTCTGTAAAGAGGCATTTGTACCTATTAGGCTTGACTAATTAACACATACATATAATACAATTAAATTGGGTGTTTTGGGACTTTGAATATTTAAACATCAAGTGCAAAGGTTTTAATCATTTCTTTTTTGTATTGCATCCTAGTTACTTTGCAATAAAATCTTCTGCTGAAAACATATAAAAACACTACAAACTATTCTCCCCTCTGCTGCATCATCAGAAGGTGGGGCTGGATGGCATGGCATCAGGAAGTAACTGAACAATTGCTCAGAATTCAGTAAACACCAGTTTATAAAACTTCAGAATTATAGGTCCACTGAAGTTTAAAATTAAAGTTAGAAACTACACATTTTAGAATAAGAAAGCCTACTTTACTAGTTGATGACATAATTATAACAAAAAAAAATGGTTAAAAAACCCTTGCACTTGATCTTTAACATGAACTTAGTGGAAAATAACAATGTTGTTCAATAAACAATTTTAGGACAGGAAGAGTTGTAAAAATAAATAAATAAAGTAGGTAGGGTAACATGGTAACATAGCTATACAAGTGTAATGGAAATTGGGAGAGACAAAGAACTATAGGCTAGTAAATTTATTTTCTGAAGATGCAAGGCTGTGGAGAGTCGCCTCTGAAATAATTACTATAGAAGGGTAATGTGGCCTTGGCACATAATGATTGTGTTAGAAAGGCATCTAACCAAAGAATAAGTGTAGTAATTGCTTTATGGGCTTTTCTGTTACATTTGATAGGGTGCGTCAAACTGAATTGGTTAGGAAAATGGCAAACGATAACATCACTAAGCCGATAAAAAAGGTAAAACAACAGAGAATAGTTATAGGAATAGGTAGTTCATAAAATAGTGAGAGAAAAGGGAGTGTTACATATTACAGAGTGTGGTTTTACAGATGCTAGAGATTCGCATAGATACAAATATTTGTTACACCAAGTGTATAGACTCTGTGTAGCTGGGGACCTTAATCATTAATGGAAATATCTGAGTTGTACAGAACCACTTCCATATGAGTCATGCTCATACGGATGTTGAATAAAGTTTGACATGGCTAAGTAAAATGTCATGACATTTACTTCCATGGAAGATCTGTTAGTTTGAGATATGTTTCGGGATTTACAGATGTGCAAGTGGATTCAGGAATATTCATAAATAATAATTTACAATATAATAAAATATAATCATTTATAATCATTCAGGGCATGTGTTTTACAGGTGAACAGTAATGCATATAGGTTAATAGGAATTGTAGTATAGGAAATGAAGCCTGAGAGTCCTGAAGTTATTGCTTTCTAGGAATATAGTGAGTTATATGGAATATAATGAAACATTTTATTTTCTAGATAGAAAATAAGTTAACAGTTGACAGGGTATAGAAATTAGCCTATTATGTTCACCCATCCATCTGACAACTGACCAAGAGGACCTGTTGCTATGAGACAGCAACATGTGAACAGATGTCAACTGACGGACAATACCAATTCTCAGAGTAGGAAGAAAAAGACTGAACGTAGTGAGAAAAGTAGGATAAAAATTGGTACAATAAAAGACTGATTTTGCAGTCGAATTCTGCTCATGTCAGAAGAATGGAAAGTAGGATGAAATATATATGGATAAGCATTAGTTTACAGCACGATAAACTGGTGGCCCTTAGGGTTTCTGCTACAACCTA
This sequence comes from Protopterus annectens, assembly GCF_019279795.1. Classification (NCBI taxonomy): domain Eukaryota; kingdom Metazoa; phylum Chordata; order Ceratodontiformes; family Protopteridae; genus Protopterus; species Protopterus annectens. The sequence continues at coordinate 1,103,620,975 of NC_056728.1, read as the reverse complement.
CGAGCCCGTAGCTCTGGCCTTGTCCATTGCTGCCTTATGATTTCTGTATGAGAGAAGTCTGTAGTGTGTCAGTTTAATTTAATTAACTTTAACTTGAATGTCCATGGCCAGAAATCAGGCAAACAACCCTCTCTATTCTTCCCTTTTATACTGCTTCATCTTCTATCATAAATTATAGAAGTGATATACTACCTCTAACCAATGTAAGCTCCTCATATAGCACTGTATCAAGCTGATGTATCAATTTTAGTAGCCTGAAATGCCTGACTTTAGCTGTGCTGCACACCAAATGTAATTCTCTTAACTTCATGATACCATTAGTTGTGATGTCATATTTCATCTAGAAAAGCCATTCTCTTCCTAAAAGACTTGTCACTTTACTTGCCTAGGTACACAATGCTACATTCTTGTCATTAAGTGAACATCACCAAAATAAATATATAGGTCCTCAGGTAAAACACTAAGCTTTTTAAGCGTGTTTAATATTTTTATTTTATTATTTATATTTTTGGTAGAAAAGCATCCAGGAATAAACAAACAATATGCTTGCCTTATGAATATGTAGTTTGCATTCAATTTGTTATTATTATTACATTGTGCTCTGAACTTAAACTAATTTATTCATATTGTAATGGAATGAGTACCCTATTCAGCCACAACCTAAAGTTAAGGACAAATGAGGAAAAAATCAAGCCATGTGTTTTTGGAGGGAAAAGGAAAATCAGGATCGCTCAGAAAAATCTGAACAAACGTGGTGAGAGCATACAGCCCTCACAGAGACAGTGACCAGAAATCAAAATTGAACCACAAATGCTTAAACTATGAGGCAGGGATTTTTAACTGCTGACCAACCATGTTGCTTGCTTGCTAATGCTAGAGTAAACAACAGCTTGATTCACTTGTTGCTAGGCAACAGCACTGAAAGTTTAATTGATTCTTTTACTCAAACATGGTACAACATGTAATACCTACGAAACATTAGTATATCAGTTATTGTTTTCACTTCACAGCATCCGAAACATGATAGTATTTCTAACCCTAACAGCAAAATGCCCATCTGCATCTCACACACCCATAGCTGAACGAAGACCTGCCCAAACATCAAGTACAAGTCTACCTCTAATGCTTTAGCAACATTTTACCTTGTAGTGTCTCCCAGCTGAGATACAGCCAGACAGACTGCAAGTTAAAAAGTAGTGAAATGATGCGCTGTACTTGGTGGGAGATTTAGCCAAATGACCCTGAGGAAAGGAGGAGAATTTGTGTAATGGAGTCATGAACTTTACTGGCAGACTGGTGAATAGAAATGAAGTGTAGATTTAGGTTTGAAACTTGTAATACAGTCATTTATCTGCTTTAGATTCTGTGAAATGAATACAGCTGCCAGAGTAATAACATTCTTTATGAGCAGCATACCTTTTTCAGAATATATGCTGTTGTTTCCTATGTGACATATGTGACATAAGGCACAAAGCACACCATAATGCCATACATTCAGAGTCTAGTCTTGTATCTCACATCACCCATAGGCTGTCACTCCTGACATCATCACCCACAGGCTCTGATTGGTTGTATTGTGATGTCATCACAATAAGGCCCTCACTAGACAACATTATGCACCACTGTGATAGAAGCATAGCATCTCTGGCCCTTTGTTTCATTTAATTCAGGCTTGATATGCAATGGAGTTGTGCGAAGCAACTGGTAATTTATAAAATGTGCCTTCAGTGATGCCTTGCAAGTGAAACTGACACAATACCAGAAAGACTACTGTAGATGTTAAAATGGCATTTGTGATGTAGAAGCACACAGAATGATAATGCATTCTATACTGTGGCAAAGCTAATTTGACTCAGAAATGCATTCCACTTTTCAAGCCCCAAATCCCATGAACCTTTAGTGAGAGTGCGGCAAAGTGATAGAAAATTGGGTACTTACGTATTATCGCAACAAGATTTTTGCGGTTGCAAAATTGGCACAGTTGTATTGAGACGACTGCATTCTTAAAACAGGTGTTCAAAGTATACACTTCTGTCGGAGTACAGTGGTTATGCACCAGGAGCAAGCATCAAATTCCTTGTCCTGTTTTGCACGTAGTACAGATGCATGATTAAACTAACATGGCTGCCATCATACGAAGGAATGTACAATTATAACAGTAAAGGCATGACCATTAGGACAGTTATTAGATAGTAAGTGAACACAGACACAGAGAAGGTTTTATTTCTAAGGTTTCTAGTTTCCCTAATGTGTAAATTACCTATTAAAGGAAGCATTGCAATAACAAAGTATGTGTGGCTGATGCTTTTGAATTGTGAAGGAGACAGGATCCGACACGTTCGAGTTGAGCGGTCATGGCCATTCCTTCTTTACTGCTCTGTTAATGTTGACAGCTTATTCCCTGGTTGTGTTCAATGACGCATCCTACCAGGAGGAAAGAACTATGCTTTTTACATAAAATACAAGTAGGACACACTAGCGGGACACAACCACACCTCTAAAAGCAGTTTGACAAAGTTTTTATTTTTTTTGGACACGAGAAATGAGCATGCAGCACCCGGTCTTGAAATAACAGTAGTGATTGCGATAACAGCAGTGATGTGTCCATGCAAGGAACCAAAATACTTTGTTTTTTTTAAATAAAACTAAAGGCAACACATATTTCTGGAACACGCACACACTATCCAATGCACTGACTACATTTGCTGACACAATAAACTATCATGAAGCAGTCGCTGTTCAACTGACAGATCTGGTGGCGATAATACGCAAGTACTGAAAATTGCTGTAGACCTGAGTAAATTCAGCACATTCCAAGATACTTTTTTTCCCTATGAGTTTTTAAAACATGGAATCCTTCTTGGCTCCCCAGATGTGTTACTTTTTCTCGAGAGGACCTGAAGTGCAAGGAAGGAAATTAAGTGACTTGCTAAGGTTCACACAATATACAACAGACGGTGTGATTCTGACACAGGTGCCAACTTCACAATTTCAGAATCCTAACTACTTTTGTTGTTTAATTACTGCTTTAAGGTGGCACTGCTGCTGGAAACAGTGTTGCAGTATCATTAAATAAATCATGAGACTACTCCAATATGCATGATTTCTGAGAAGTTTGATATCAGAAGTTCACATAGTATTTGATGGATGCGGTGTGTTTCAAAATGTCATCTCTGTAATGTAACTGGAAAGATATAAAAAAAACAATCTTTTTCCAGTGGTAATCTTTATCCAAATCACCTGAAACTTAACATGCACTATCTGCATGTTGCTAAGAAATATCAAACCCCTTGTTTTGAATGGTCTTCAAAAAAATTGTGAAAAAGTGACATTTCAGTAGACTTGAATGCTTCCAGAAAATGCCAAGAATTAACAAGAAAAGTTTGTTTCGATAAAAAGACCCATAATAGTCTCACCATGTGCATCACAGACGTTTTGCAACTAATCTTAGCTAAAACTTATGTTTTCTGACACCTTGTTTTAATTTTAGAATTTGAAAATATGGGCTTCCTTTAAAGTCAATGGACATTTATCTAGGCGTTTGCTTTTTTTTTAGTAATTCGCAATACGTTACAGCTTCGAGATGACTGACAGTTACCTCACACATAGTGATAGAGCACTCCCAGTCTTGCTGATTGGCTGAGTAGACACTAATTTACATCATTACTCTTTGACTGTTTCCACAACCAAAACTCCTCCAGAGTTTATATGTTTACAATGAATGTCTGGAGATTACTGGAAATATGTAGAGATGTGCCACCATTGACAAACTATCATGGGGTGCAGGCAAAGTATCCAAGTAAATTTCAGGTCCAAAACACAAGCAGTTTAATAACTGCTTAACAATGAGCAGGGAGGTTTGGGACACCAAAAATATATTGGTATTACCTGTGGGGTGTGTGTGTGTGTGTGTGTGTGTGTGTGTGTGTGTGTGTGTGTGTGTGTGTGTGTGTGTGTGTGTGTGTGTGTGTGTGTGTGTGTGTGTCTGTGTGTGTGTGTCTGTGTGTGTGAGTGTGTGTGTGTGTGTGTGTGTGTGTGTGTGTGCGTGTGTGCGTGTGTGTGTGTGTGTGTGTGTGTGTAAGGGGGGGGTGTTGCCTTTTTTTCTGTGCCCTATGATCTTTCCAAGCCCACATTATATTAAGATATGCTGACAATCATTAATAAATGTCAAACACATGCCCTTTTTAGAAGTCTGGCATTTTGGATTGATTACATTATGAACACCTGTGTGATATGTTCAAACATTTGAATGGTTCTGCAGTAATTAAATATCTCTCATAATGCCTTGAAAAAGGGGAGGTCTTTGTTTTGCCAGGATCATTTGGGTTAGGTCCTCTATAGTTTTGTTTGAGGACATTTGCTTTCTTATTACCACCTTTAGTAAGATACCCCTATAGTAATAAGACCAGCTGGTTTTCTAAGCATAATGTTCATTCTTTCATTCATTCATTCACTCATTTGTTTGCACATATATCGGCTTAGTATTTTTGTATAATGCATTGTTGTGGAGGAACCAGAGCCTATCCCAACACACAGGGACCAAAAGATACAGAAACTAGTTCCATACAGGGTTCACGTCTAGCTGTGGACACACACACACATACACACACACGCGCGCTCGAACACACACATGGGCTTGCACACACACACACACACACACACACACACACACACACACACACACACACACGTACAGATGCAGGCAATTTGGAGAATCATCTCTTTACCTATGGCATGTCTTCTTAGGGGTGTGGTTAAAAACAAAACACCAAGATATGACTCTCAGAACCTTAGAACAAATATTCCGGTTTATTTAAAATATTTTTGTGAGTAGTACTTGGGAAACACATATACTGATTTGTTTTTGTTTCTTTGCATTCTAAAAATGTATGTGTTACTGTCCTGAAACATTTCATTTTTTTAGAAATAACCTATAAACTTCTCATGATACCTTGCAAAAGGGAGGATTACAAATGTTGTTGTAAACACATATCTGAGTTTCGGCAATGTCCTTCTGTTTTGGTGTATACACATATCTGAGTTTTGGCAATGTCTTCTGTTTGGTGTCGTAGTGCAGCTGTGCTAGGAGATATTTAGCTTTCAAAGATGGTAATGCTGAGGAGGCATTTGCTTGCTCATTACAGACCTCCATCTCTGCCCATTAAAAGTAAGTCATCTTGTTGCTCCTCCCCCTACCACCACTACAGTTTACATGGGGGAACAGAGATGAAGTGCTCATGTTCCCTCACTTTTCTGTTGATGAAAAGGATGCTGTCCTTAGCTGTTCAGCTCTCTTTTTTCCAGATGACACAAAGTTATCTCAATAACATGGCCATTAGTGGAATACATTAATGTCTTATCCTTGGATCAGTGTTGGCATTTTTTCTTGCATTATAAAACTTCAGCATTTATACTTTTTTCTTTTTGTAATCTATGACAATTTTAACAATATTCTCTTAGAACCACAACTTCCAAGAAGGCATTGTTCATGTACAGACTTTGCAGGTTTCATTAATAATGGATGCATGGTATGTAACGTGGCACATTTTCAAAAACTAATAACATTTTAGGGTTCATTCCCAGTTTTTGATATCTGCTGTATATATGCTCTGTACTACTCTGAGTCCAGACACCTAAGACACATACCCAGCTTTGGAGCTATTTCACATGTAAATTTAATCCCTCTGAAGTTACAAAGGTAAACCCCTGGAAAGTGACAATTTTTTTTTTATTCATGTGTGACTTAGGTAAACACCCCAAGCCAAAGTGTTTCTTTTTAGAGAAACAGGAGTCTTGTCTTGTCAACTGATTTGATCCGAGTGACAAATGATGCCTGGAGAGACTAAGGATATCAAGCCCTGGAGGGACTTAGGATATTAAGCCCAGGAAAAGACAAGGATTGTCAGCAGGTCATAGCTTCTTTCTGCCATTCTTCCTGACCAGTTTTACCATTAACTCCCAACTGTATCTTTAAGAGCTGCCTGGGCAAGCAGGACGCTCATCCCACTAATTTCAGCTAGCTCTGAATTATGTAACCGCTTTCATGGACTGTGAAAGTTCCTATTTGAGAAAGAGTATGAGAAGATTTTCATACATGACCTTTTTCAAAAGTTAAAAGTTTTTTTTGCACTAGGATGTCAGTTTCTCCCACAGGAAATAATGAAAAATCTCACTTTTTGGGCTGTAGCACTATCCTCCTGACAATACAAAACTGGGTATGGTCACTGTAGCACATGATGTTGAACCCATCTGTCAATCAAAAATGTATAATTGTGTGATATTGCATGATGCATGAACACTGACAGCACCAACCCACAAACTTACTGGAAACACATACAGACAGTACAATATTAATTACTTTTTTAAAATCCAAAAACAGTTATTCTAATAGTATATATTGAATCAGTGGGCTTTGGCAAGTTGAGCCTTAAAGAAAATTATGATTACTGAAATTTTGTGATAGTTTGGTTATCATTTTTCTTCTGTCTGCAGAATACTATGACAGAAATATGTTTTTCATTTAATTGTGGTGCATCACGCATTCAGAAGTTATTTTATCTGACAGCGGGCACCATTTGTTAGGTTTCTTGCCTTATGTGAGTCATCAGCATATGTCATAACAGCATACATGATCCTGTACAGGTGGTTAAAAGTGCAAGTCCTAAGGTTCGGTATTGTCAAGTGCCATAATGTTAAGTGTAAGCAATAAAGGGGAGAGCCTTCTGTAGAACAATTTAGGAGATTTTATTCCCCATGAAAAACATTATAATTTTAATGTTGTTTTCAAAATAGAGTGTGTCACTCAGAATAATGTTTATAATGTTTACTTAGCAAGTCATCCCACACCCTTCAATAGGTAATAGTTTTTGCAGTTAATATAAAGCTTGTATTGTAATAGAAATTAAACTCAAACTTGTGTGTGTGTGTGTGTGTGTGTGTGTGTGTGTGTGTGTGTGTGTGTGTGTGTGTGTGTACTTCAGAAGTAGTGCAAAGTGAAATCATACAGGGAATAACTCATGATACATCTGGGGAAACAAAAAGCTTCCCTGAAAGTTACATCCCATGGAGCACTGCAGATATTACCTGGCTTGTACTTAGCCAGTATGGATTTAGCAGGTGTGAAATTCAACATTCAACTTATATTTTTGGCATACTAAGCTCATTCACTGCTAATTAATTATTTTTATGACATACCACCAGCTTTAATCATGGTAGTTTAGAAAACAATGCATACAAAATTCACAATGAGCAGGTTGTATTTTCTGGCACATAAAATGCATAGTCATAATCCTTGTGCAATCTAGGCTTTGAGGAATATAGCATGCCTGAGCTAGTACTGTGCATGCTTTGTGTACATAGTTTCAATAAACAACTTAAAAAAAAATGTTGAATACAAGTTTTAATTTAGTCAGTGTTACATTTGGCAGTCAGTACATTCAATAAAATAGACAATTAAAATGTATTTTATGTAAACCGACTCAGTAACTGAATACCTTTTATGTGCATTTTGTCTGAACCGCTAAGTGTAGAAAAGTTATAAGGACTTTTTGTTCAGTTTGAAATCCACATTGTTTTGTGAATAAATTTTATGCTAAATTCAGGAAGTACAATTTAGAATGCCTGTATCTTTTTTTTTTCATCTGAAATGCTGGAAGCTTCTAATTGCTGCCACACCCAGTGTTACCTTACTGAAAATCCAAGGATACAAAATGTTAGACATCAGTGCAAATTATCTTATTTGTGGATTATAAACACAATCATCAGCCTGTACAGTGTCAATGTACTTGTCCACATGAGACATGGTTAAATTTTGACAACCATTACTGAAACAAACATTTCTGGGAGACAGAATAACTCTACTTCAAAGACTGCAACATTTCTATACAAATATAAAGGCGCAAAGAGTTTCCATCATGTCTGGCCAACATTGCATTACTTTCTATACCTTATTGAACAACTGTGTATTAATTCTTAATGCAGTTTTTCTAAATGGTTTTATTTATTTGGCTCTTTGAAATTTTAAAATTGTTACCGTGATGTTAATAGCATTATCCTAAAGTTTTAGTATTCCATTCATTCCATATTTATTCTTTATATTAAAGTATCAGCACAGATTTTTTCTGGTTTAGGCAAAGTTAATTATGTACTTTTGTGTTATTAGTTCAAGATGACCAGCATTGCTTTTATTGTCATAGCATTTCCCAGATTATGAACTTCCCCAAAAGTAATACATTCATTTTAATAGCTTCTATGTAGTATGATTTTCTAGGGGTTCCTCATTAGTTTGCATGATGCAGTGTACTTGACTGTCACGAAGTATGTTATGAAATTGTATATACTGTGTTTTGGTGGACTCCGGCCCTTCTGAATTCTAAATAAATGAATACCCATGACTTAACTGCATGGAAGAATCAGGCGAATGTTGTATGGACTTGTTATGCATATTAATACAGCTTGTGCAAGGTTTTGAAGTGTATGTAGAACATATATGTCAGTACTGACATGCAACTTCGTAAAAAAAACTTATAAAGTGCGAAAAGGCATTTGCTGCTATGATAATGTGGTAAGGATTCCCAGTTCACCAGTGTGTTGTATTTGGGACACACACTGGGCCGGATTCATGAAGGCTTGCACTGAGTCTAAGAGTAGTGTAAGACTCCATGCAGCCTTCGCGATCCAGGAACAGCCCAAAGTCCGTGTAAGAGTCAAGCTAAAACGGCTCTTACACGGAGTGGGCGTGGATAAGCTAATCACCTCACTTGCAGCTGAATAGCATGCAAATGAGGCTGATTAGCGATCCAGGAAGCCCAGAACAGCCCGTGTAAGAGCCGTCTTAGCTGCAGAAATGTACTTAGTTGACAACTGAGTACGTTTCTGCAAACACGGCAATGGAGCCATGTCAGCTCCAAATAAAGGGTGCATATGTGACAGGCAGCATGCCAATGGCCAAATATGTGGCCATTGGCAAGGTAACCATGCAAATATATTAAAAATATAATTTTTTTTCGTGATGTTTAAACCCAGCGCAGCCCAGCATAAGCGGGCTGCGCTGCATAGAACATAAAAACGAAGGTTTTAAACCTACAAATGTAGGTTTTATGCAATACATGGAATGCCAATGCAGGGACCAGCAGAGCAAAACCAACATGGCCACCGTGCAGTGGTTGCTAAGGGGGTAAGCTGAGTCTAAGAGATGTAACTAAGCATTAGTAGGCAATCTGATGCAAATGAGTGTAAGGATACTGAATTCCACTGTCACATAGCAAATGAGCACATTCTGAGTAGTGTAAGAGTTACATAAGGGGGAGGAACAGAGTAGGAGATAGGTGACATCACAGGGGGGAATGGTAGAAAGAGATGCAGTTCATTGGAGGTTAGAGTTACATGACAGATGTCAGACAGATATCAAGGAAAGAGGTGTGCCACTAAGTAAACATGAGAAAGTCAAGAAATGGAAGGTGTACACTGTTGCCTACACCAAAGTTTCTTGCTGGGCGTGTATCGCAGTGTGCGCACCACAAAGCGAGTAAGGCAGTGTCTTGCGGCGTGTAAGGCAGACTGAGCATGTGGGGCGTGTTGGGAGATGTTTAACACTGTTTGCGCTGCGTGCAGCGTTTAAAACCGAATAAGCAGATTCTGAACTGTGTAAGTATGTGTGCGCGCGTGTAAGCCACTGTGAGCGTGTTTCTGCTGGTTTGCACACGGCTCCACCCTGAGGAAACAGAAAGGAAAAAGGAAGCAACAGATGTAGTAGGAAGTTAGCAGGGAATACTGCTGGAGCTAGCAGGTGAAAACAATTAGATGCAGGCAATTACACAGGCAGAATACTAGCCCAGCCCAGCACTTAAAACTCTGCAAACAGCAGTGCAGAATGTTTCTCTCAAGAGACACTGCAAGACAGGAGTTAAGTTATCAGATGTGAAAACTGAAAAAGCTGAATGCAGACCAGAAATGCTAGGGGCTGCCATAGCTGTCATAATGAGACATAGGCGACTTGCTGAGGGTGGTGACAATGCAGATGGTGCCAGACAACCTGCAGTGAGGAGACGGAGAAGAGTGTACAGGCTCAGGGTCACCTACCACGGGTTACATGAGCTGGAGATAGTAGAGCGCTATAGAGTGGACAGAGACCTCCTGCAGCAAATAGTGGAGCTGTGCAGGCCACGCCTCACACACAGAACCAACAGAGGGGAACCCATCCCAGTGGAAACCAAGGTATGTGTTGGCCTAAGAATACTAGCAACAGGTACCTTCCAGAGACCAACTGGCGATATGATGGGGATATCACAGGCATCAGCTTCCAGGGTACTGCACCAGTTCCTGGATGCCATGATAGCACATGTCGGTGATCATGTATATTTCCCCAATGCCCGTGAGGTATTGGCCAGCAATATGCGTCTCTTCCAGCAAATAGCAGAATACCCTGAGGTAGTGGGTGCAATAGACTGCACGCACATACGCATCAAAGCACCAGCCGGTGAGCGGGTAGGGCATACATCAACCGCAAGGGCTTCCCCTCCATCAACTGCCAGGTCATGTGTGATGCCCAGGGCATAATAATGAATGTGTGTGCTGGCTGTCCTGGGAGCTACCACGATTCCCACATCTGGCATTTGACACAGCTGTACCAGACATTTGCCAATGGGGACATCCCACGGACACCTAGTGGGGATGCAGGTTATGCACTGGAGCCGTGGCTGATGACACCCATCAGAAATGCACACACACCTGAACAGGAACGCCATAATGAGGCACACGCACAAACACGTAATGTAATAGAGCGTGTGTTTGGGCTGCTCAAGTCATGGTTCCGGTGTCTGGACACATCTGGTGGAGCCTTGCAGTACACACCAACTACATGTACCCAAATTGTCATGGTATGTGCTATGCTACATAATATGATCTTGCGAAAACAGCTGCAGCAGGACCAGCATAGGGCTGGGCCAAACAGCCCCACCATTGCCAAGGCCATCACAGGCACAGCGTGACTCGGAGGAGGAACAACCTGAGCCTGCCCCAGTAGGCAGAAGGAGGCGTGCCCAGTATGCCCTGGCCTTGGCAAAGAGGCAACGCATAGCACATACATTGGCTCAGTAGGAACCTTGGGAATGATACCCTCTCTGACTCACTCATATAGTAACAGGGATGCCTAACGTGACACAACCTGCTCTCAAACATGTACAGGGCGTGTAATATGCATCCGACAGAGGCAGCCCTGCAGCACCACCTGAGGCATGAATGCTATGTGTTAAGTAATGTAACACCAAGTACTATATGCACACCTGAGGACCCTGACTAACATCCTACCCTCACCAAGCAGCATGCCACAACATGACAACGAGATGATCAAGTGCAACAATTGACTGAAGTATCGCAGTTAGTCAAAGGGGACCCAATGTGTGCCAGTCTGGGATGACATGCTGAGCATGACATGATGCACCACCTGCTAGGACTGGCGTGCACCTATCAGTGCAGGCCATATGGATACTGGCAAAGGCTGTTGTCACGCACAGTGTGCCCTGAATAGGTAAGGCTCAAAACACAAACCTATCTCCATAGGTACCAGAAGGGATAAGAATAAGATAAGGGATAAGTTGAAACAGCAAGATGCATGCAGTCTAAACTCACCCAGTATGGAGAATGTTGATAACTGTGCTGTAACAGAAAACTGAGGCAAGGCTCACAACAGCACCCTAACACTACCAGGTTACACCTCATACTGTGCTGTACAGCCTCAAAACTTGGAACAAGCTACAAAAGGAGGGTGACTAGCAAGAATTGTCAAGGATAACCACACCCCATGTTGGTACCACCACAAAAAGCAGCATGGACTAGCCATGCTCAAGTAACAGTGGCTAAAACTGCCCCCCAGTTTATAGCCTGCTACAGACTACTGCCCCAACACCAGGAACTGCATCCGGCCTATGCTGGAATACATAAATATATCAAGTCCTCCAAACCACATTATATTGGGCGACTGCAAATACCCAGACATAGACTGGGAGCATTATACCAGCTCCAACAGTGTAGGACAAAAGTTCATAGAATCCACAAACCAAAAGGCCCAGGAACAACGTACCACTCCCACAAGAGGGGTAAGCATACTGGATGTGATAATCAGCAACATGGAGTGCGGGATGTCAAGATGAGAAGTGTATTGCTCACTGGTAAAACCAGACCATAGAGTAATCACACTGGATATACAAATCCTGACCACAGTCCCTGGCCGGAAAACCACAGTGGAAAACATGTGCTAAGCAATATTTGCACGCCTCCAAACTGATGTGGAATCCATTAAAGGTCCCGTGCAGGTGCAAAATATGGGCCACACCTCAGAACCTGTAATACAGCCATTCCATGAACACTGCCAGTAATGCTTGGATTATGCAGTCCTAAATTAAAACAAGACACAGTGCCTAAATCTGGCATGGTGGACACCAGCCATAACCAAAACATGCAAGAGAATGAGGAAGCTACTACATGATAGAGCAAACATGAACAATGAAGTAATTACTGATCAGTAGTATGGCAATAAAATCTGCCCACACATGCAATCCACTAAGGCCAGCCACAACAAGTGGAATCTGTGAATCCTGAGGCAATGTTACACCTGCCCCATGTACACAGACAACCCCCAACTCCACCCAAGAAATACAAATATATGTGAGAGATGCAACCATCCATCCAAACTGGAGGCTGAGCTCCCTCAACTCAGTACTCCCAAAACAAGTCAGTAAGAGAAGGTAACCACACACACCACAAACACATTCCCACATAGACCTATCACAACTGCAAACCAAACACATAAACACAGAAAAACATTCCCGGAGGCAGAAATCACAAACACAGCACACCAACAGAGGCCTCTAAAGCAGACACCCAATCAAACAGCCTCCAAACATAGCACATGCAACACATAGCACACAAAGCTGGTGTGCCAAACAGTCACAGGCCAGAAGGAGAAACAACATGCCTGATACAGTTGTAATAGGTGACTCCATAGTCAGACACACTGCTGTCCCACACCAGACTGAACAAGGGAAAGGGTACAGTAAGCTGCCTGTAGGCTGCCACAATATGCCACATAACAGAAATATGTAGGTCACTCCAAAGCAAGTAGAAATATGATGCAGTCATAGTCCATGCTGGTGTGAATGTCCTGAGATGTACCGCCCTAGACTACATGTAAAGAGACACAGATGAGCTATCTGATTATGTAGTCCAGGCCGGTATGACACTCACCGTTCGCAGCATCCTACCCTTACCAAGAATAATGCCACAGTACAAACATGGAATGATCAGTCATAGCAAGTGGCACACTTACTGGTGTCATTCCAAGGGGATCCAATGGCTGTCTGCTTGGGATGTCATGCTTGACAAGCCACGCAGCTGTCCTTGGGATGGCCTGCACCTGTTACCCTGGGCGTCTGAATATTGGATAAGGCCTTTGCCACCTCCATAGAGCCTTTTGTAGGCAAGGCTGAAAAGACTGACCCACCACCCTAGAAAACATAAGTGGGAAGAAACATAAGGGAAATGCTGACCAATGCCAGATGTGTACACCCCAATATGCATGCTGCCGAGGCCATCCCCAGAATGGAGAACATCGATGTCTGTGCAGTGACAGAAACCTGCTGCAAGCCTCCTGACAGCACACCAGCACTACCAGGTTATACCACGTATCATGTGTCATGGCCCCAAAACCTGGAACAAAACATAAAAGGAGGGTGAGTAACCATAGGCAGCACAGACACCCATACGTCCAGGTAACTGACAATGCACAAGGCAGTGGAGTTCACCCATGTGCAACTAACTGTAGGCAAGACTGCTGTGCAGTCTGTAGCATGCTACAGACCGCACTCTCACACACAATAACCCCACCCAACCGTCCTGAAGACACTGGACAGTATGAATGTCCCACCAAATACCAAACAAGGTACCACAAATTACCACATAGGTGGTAAACCATCATGTATGGAAGGAGTAACCAGGGACCTAGGGACACAAGTGGACAGTAACCTGTTATGTGACACCCACATTGCCAATGTGGCTAGGAAGACTGTCTACATTTGACACCGTATCAGGAAAGGAGTCACATCTACGGCAACAGAGGTCACTGTGCCCCTATACTTTTCTCTAATCACACCCATAATCTAGTACAATGCCTCATATGGGATGTACCTTACCTGACACCTGCAGCAGTTAGAAAGACCTCAAAGGTACCTCACCAAGAGGATAAAGTGTCTCAAATATATGTCATATGCTGCCTGGCTGTAGACACCCCAGCTGAATCCAGTCACATACTGCCCACACAGAGGCATTGCATGCCTGTTGTAGGAGGCCATGCCCAACACAGGAGTAATGGACATGCTCCACCCCAGAAAACACATATCCATTGGAGCTGTGAGAGTGAGAGATGTCAACCTCAACAAATAATGAAATAGGATGTGCCGGTGGGACAGATACATAATCCAGAGGCTCCCCACACCCTGGACCAGAATCCCACTCCATGTTAGGCAGAGCCCCTCACTGACACTGTTCAACAGGAATCTTGCCAAGTGGATGGATGATTGTAGAGTTACACTGGGGGTCTTCACTGTGTCATGTCCAGACAGAGGCACAGCAAAGCAAATCATAAATGGCCATAATATTCACATAGCAAGGGGTGTCAAAAGCCACACACACTCTGGCTAGGCTAACAAAACCTATGAACCTATGTAGATACAAATTGTACAGGACACTAAGGATAATCCCAAGGCTTACACAACTGATGGTAGGAACCATGTTGGGACTTCACAGATATGCCCTGAATCACACAAATATCACAAACACACACACATATTGCCAACATACATCCTGACAGGTGCAGTGCAAACCCCCCCCCCCCGAATGCAGAATATCTAACCCAGCAGACTGCTGGCCCCCTGACATTGCAGATGCTGAGGTAACAGCCAACATCTACAAAGCAAAACACACAGCAGCAATGGTATGAGATGGTGTCCTGGGCTTAGTGCAACATGGACTCCAAGATGAATGGAATGCCAAACCACACTACTGCTCAATGTCAGCCTTACCACAGAATATGTACCCAAAGAGCAGTGTACAACAACAGTGGTCCTTCTCAACAAAGGTGTTGCCTGAATGGATACTGAACAGTACTACCCCAGAATCCTGAGAAGCTCGGTTTGCACAGCTATGGAAAGGATCAGCATGTACCACAGACATAAAGATGTTGGGGAACTATTGACACCGGACCCAACCCAGTGTGGCCTTCTCTAGTGCAGATCCTGCCCCTAACCATGTTTGACTCAATTGAAACAGTCATTAAGGTCATTGATGAGGGCAATGTGCTCCACACAGTGTATCTGGACCTTGCAAAGGCTTCTATACAATACCCTACATGTTCAGTATAGATAGGCTCACCAGCTTAAATATAAACCCACATGTCAGTAGAGGGGTTGCAAACCAGACCAAGGACAGAACAGACATGGTCAGACATGCTGCAGCCATGTCAGACTACAAACCAGATATAACTGGCATCCCACAAGGCTTTGTCCTGGGATCTCCCTCGTCTGGTATATATGTCCCATAGGTACAGGCAAACATGGAAGGACTGTGTCCGAACATGTTTGCAGAGGACTACAAACTGCTCACCACATATGATCCACCAGCTGACACAAGCATCCCACAAAGGGCCACATAGAAACAGACAACTGGTGCCATAGCCATGTCAGCAAGCTAAGTGCAGAAAGTGTATAGTCAACCCCGTGGATATACAGTAAGTGCCCACCAATTACCACATAGGTGTTAACCCATTATGTAGTTAACATGTAATGAGAGACCTGGGGACACAGGGTGATAGATATCCTGCATTGGACAAACATGTGCTGTAGTGTTTACAGGAACATACCATATACCCACCTAATCATGAAGGCTGTCAGATCTAGATAAGGGGAGGTCATTGTGGCTCTGCAGTCATCCTTCATCAGCGGTACAATCGACTACAATAGCCCCTGTGGGATGTACCTCAGCAGACACCTCCATCAACCGTAAAGTCCCCAACAGTACCTCATCAGGAGTATCAAACAGCCTGCACAGATGCCATGTGTTGCCTGTGTTGCTGGCATCAATAAACATGCTGCACCTTGTACAATCTGAATGGCAGTGAGCTATGCACATGAGAGACCTGAACCCCAGCACTGACTTACATAGGACAAGCTGTACTGCGTGATCCATAACACAGAAGCCACTCCCACCCATGAGTGAACCCCAGCACAGGCTACCCATAGAGTCACTTATCAATCTTCCTCAATAGGAATCCTGATGGGTGGACGGAGATGGTAGATTTATCCTGGGTATCACTGTCATGTCACAGGTAGACAGAGGCACAGTATACTAACCATGACATATGTCATGGCAAACTCCTCTTACAATGTGTGTTGAAGGACAAACACACTCTCCAACTAGCATTAGACATGGACTAGGGCACATCGCTAGTGTTTGCAATTGTACACCTATGTTGTGGAATACACTACCAATGTTGGACAAGCCTGGTTTAAGTAGTTCATATCTGAACAGAATGCAATATGGTCAGATGTACACAACTGGCCCCTAACCAGGCTGTTGTGCCCACTATCGAAATGTAAAGCAGTGATAGCAGTAAAGCCCAGGATACTGTCCACCACAGTCAAAGTACTACCAGTACACTATACAGTACTACAGTGTTAGGTCAGTGTGAAAGGATGTTGACAACTGTATGCAAAGTATCCCATGCAAACACTGCAGGCACAGTATAATCCTGTTGTGTTCACACACAAAGCAGTTGTACAGTAACTACACAACATGACACACAACACACAACCATAAACGGGTGATAGTTGTTGAAGTTCACACTCATCCACAAATGTGGTGGGCTGCAGAGTCCAACATATGGAATGCTCACACTGGGCATGCTCACACACTTTGACAACATGCCATGGGAAGGCTGAACTGGGCATGCTCACACACTTGGGCCAAATCTCGGTTTAGCAGTTGGACACACATATCTGGTATTGTTATGTGTTATGCCAGGAACCAACCACATTACAGCAGTCTGCCCAGTGCACACAGTTAAATGACTACAGAGACATACGTGATATAGTGGATCCCTCCCATATGCAAACATTTTCCACAGATGCACAAGTTGTTCATACAAACAGGGAATGCTATGGCAATAAAGATATGCAAACAGTCTATCAGCAACAAATAATGTGCATTTGACAATTAAACATATGGGTGTAGAGGTCAACACTAGGCTGTTTGCCCTAGGGAATGACAGCTTAGCCATAGTGTGCTTGGTGTCTGCCTCCCCACAGGATGCACATTCCCCTTTCTAAACACAGATGATGTCAGCACCCTATAAGTACAGCAGGAGAAAAGAAACTTCCCAGTTATCCGAATAGCGCGCTCCGCTAATGTGTCCGTTTCAAGTGTCATAACCATAGTTAGGTAGGGGTTTCAAATGCTCAGTGTATGTATGTGTGTGTGTGAGTGGGGTTGGTGTGTGTGTAAGTCTGTGTGAGGGAAATGCCCCTTTTGGCAAATAGGAAAAGACACTACAGGATGCACATTCCCTTTCTAAACACCGATGATGTCAGCACCCTATAAGTACAGCAGGAGAAGAGAAACCTCCCAGTAATGTGAATAGCGCGCTCCGCTAATGTGTCTGTCTCAAGTGTCATAACATAGTTAGGTAGGGGTTTGAATCCTGTGAATGGCAAGTGTGTGTGTTTGTGTGAAGGAAATGTCCCTTTTGGCAAATAGGAAAAGACACTACAGGATGCACATTCCCTTTCTAAACACCGATGATGTCAGCACCCTATAAGTACAGCAGGAGAAAAGAAACCCCCCCAAGTAATGTGAATAGCGTGCTCAGCTAATGCGTCCGTCTCAAGTGTCATAACATAGTTAGGTAGGGGTTTGAATCCTGCGAATGGCAAGTGTGTGTGTTTGTTTGAGGGGGGTTTGTGTGTGTGAGGAAAATGTCCCTTTTGGCAAATAGGAAAAGACACTACAGGATGCACATTCCCTTTCTAAACACCGATGATGTCAGCACCCTATAAGTACAGCAGGAGAAAAAAACCTCCCAGTAATGCGACTAGCATGCTCTGCTAATGCGTCCGTCTCAAGTGTCATAACATAGTTAGGTAGGGGTTTGAATCCTGCGAATGGCAAGTGTGTGTGTTTGTCTGAGGGGGGGTTTGTGTGTGTGAGAGAAATGTCCCTTTTGGCAAATAGGAAAAGACACTACAGGATGCACATTCCCTTTCTAAACACCGATGATGTCAGCACCCTATAAGTACAGCAGGAGAAAAAAAACCTCCCAGTAATGCGAATAGCGCGCTCTGCTAATGCGTCCTTCTCACGTGTCTTAACATAGTTAGATAGGGGTTTGAATCCTGCAAGTGTGTGTGTTTGTTTGAGGGGGGTTTGTGTGTGTGAGGGAAATGTCCCTTTTGGCAAATAGGAAAAGAACACTACAGGATGCACATTCCCTTTCTAAACACCGATGATGTCAGCACCCTATAAGTACAGCAGGAGAAAAGAAACCTCCCAATAATGCGAATAGCACACTCTGCTAATGCGTTTGTCTCAAGTGTCATAACATAGTTAGATAGGGGTTTGAATCCTGTGAATGACAAGTGTGTGTGACTGTCTGAGGGGGGTTAGTGTGTGTGAAGGTTATGTCCATTTTGGCAACTAGGTGAACAGACTACAGGATGCCCATTCCCTTTTCTAAACACTGATGATGTCAGCACTCTATAAGTATAGCAGGGGAAGGGAAAACTCCCAGTAATGCAAATAGCGTGCTCTGCTAATGCATCTGTCTCAAGTGTCATAACATAGTCAGATAGGGGTTTGAATCCTGCAATTGGCAAGTGTGTGTTTTTGGCTGAGGGGGGTTAGTGCGTGTGAGGACAATGTCCCTTTTGGCAACTAGGTGAACAGACTACAGGATGCCCATTCCCTTTTCTAAACACTGATGATGTCAGCACTCTATAAGTATAGCAGGAGAAGGGAAAACTCCCAGTAATGCGAATAGCACGCTCTGCTAATGCGTTTGTCTCCAATGTCATAACATAGTTAAGTAGGGGTTTGAATCCTGTGAATGATAAGTGTGTGTGACTGTCTGAGGGGGGTTAGTGTGTGTGAAGGTTATGTCCATTTTGGCAACTAGGTGAACAGACTACAGGATGCCCATTCCCTTCTCTAAACACTGATGATGTCAGCACTCTATAAGTAAAGCAGGAGAAGAAAAAACTCCCAGTAATGCGAATAGCATGCTTTACTAATACGTCGGTGTCAAGTGTCATAACATAGTTAGGTAGGGGTTTGAATCCTGTGAATGACAAGTGTGTGTGACTGTCTGAGGGGCGTTAGTGTGTGTGTGAAGGTTATGTCCATTTTGGCAACTAGGTGAACAGACTACAGGATGCCCATTCCCTTTTCTAAACACTGATGATGTCAGCACTCTATAAGTATAGCAGGGGAAGGGAAAATTCCCAGTAATGCAAATCGCGTGCTCCGCTAATGCATCTGTCTCAAGTGTCATAACATAGTCAGATAGGGGTTTGAATCCTGCAATTGGCAAGTGTGTGTTTATGGCTGAGGGGGGTTAATGTGTGTGAGGGAAATGTCCCTTTTGGCAACTGGGTGAACAGACTACAGGATGCACATTCCCCTTCTAAACACTGTTCAGCAGACGGCCATGGCTCTGGCACAAGTTGTCTGTTGCTATGATGCCCCTTTGGAAGATGCTTGTGTCAGCTGGAGAGCCGATTATGGTGGCCAGTTTGCAGTCATCTGCATATTTGGACAGCCACAGTCCATCCGTGTTGGCCTGTACCTCCAATAAATATATACCAAACAAGAGGGTCCCAGGACTGAGCCTTGTGGGACACAACCCGTAACTGTTATGGGGTCTGGCATGGCTCCAGCAATGCTAACCATGTGGGTTCTGTCCTTGAGCCACTGTGCAATCCATCTAGTGACATAGGGGCTTATATTTAAGCTGGTGAGCTTCCCTAGAATGCCCAACTGGGGTATTGTTGCGAAGGCTTTTGCAAGGTCCAGGTAGGCTGTGTGAACCACCTTCCCCTCGGCAATGGCCTTGGTGACTGTTCCAAAGAAATCAACCAGGTTACACCCGGTAGTGCTGGTGTGCTCTCAGTAGCCCTGAACCAGGCATCTGTTACTGCACAGATATCGATGTTTTCCATGCCAAGGAGTGTTTTGGGTGCATGCATCTGGAGGTTTAGACATCTGGCATTGGGTAGCATTGCTCTTAGTGTCTTATCCCTTGTGATACCTATGAAGGAGGGTTTGTCATTTGAGCCCTGCCTAACATAGGCACTATGGGGGTAGCAAGAGCCTTTGCCAATATCTGAAAGGCCAGGGGTGACAGGTGCAGGCCGTCCCTAGCAAAGCAGGTAGTTCAACAGAAGATGAATGTGTGAAGGTGTAGTGCCTGTGATTAGTTAGCAGTAGCATATATGACTGCTCACGTGGACACATGCTAGGCAGGTCATATGCACTGTGTCACAGGCAATGTACATGTGAACAGGACAAACAGTGACAACCTGTCAAGTGGGACATGGACATACATATAGTAGGCTATGCAGATGGCACTAGGAGTCCACAGAAGCTCTATAACTATGTATTGCAGGTGTGATCAGTATTCCAGGGTAATTGCAAGCAAACATGCATGCAAACAAAGATACAGTAAACAGGGCTGCATGTAGTCCATTGTACAACAAACAAGCTGTACCAGTTCCAGTAGGTAACACTGCAAATATGCAGGCACTATGCACATGTACATGGAAATACACGGGTCAGATGGCTAGGGTCCAGTCTCAGTGCACACAAGTGTACAGACCATGCATGTACTGTCAGGATGTACAATAACTGGATAGAAACCCATGTGCTCATACCTGCAGTAATACACATGTCAAATAACAGACACTGAGCCTTCACTCAGTGGTTCCATACTTAGTAGGATGTATGCTCCCTGGCCTGCCACCACAGTATCCCTGACATATATGGGGACTCTCCCTCATGTGACAGTTAGTTATGTGTGTTGGGGCTGTCTAGCATGGTATGGGATGTGAGCATGCAGTGCTAGGGTGCTCCTGTGTGTCCTGTACCAGTCGTGTAGTACTGCACACATATCAACATCCTCAAACATCCGCAACGCAGAGTCTAGTGTGGGCAACATGCCACTTGCAATTTACATGTCCATCATTGTGTATTACTACATTCATTACCCTATCCCCTGTGCTACCTATGTATGTAGCCTTCTGTTGACATCATTACCACCAGTATGCCAACATGTGCAGATGATACACTATGGTACTTACCATGGGTGTAGACAACAGGACATGACAATCACACACTTACTGCATCAGGCATGCTGTGATATACCCACAATTAATTCAGCACACAGTACTGTTAACAACATGATACTATTACTACACATCTATGTGGTCACCCTGTGCATCAGCAACATGTTAACCTGTACCTGCACAGTTGTTACAGATTGCAGGAGGTGGCACAGTTTCATCATATGCACAGGGTGTGAACCTGGTATGCCTGAGTCAGCCATCCATACCACCAATTGACATGTATGTGTATGCGTGTTGGTGAGGGACAGCAGTAGAAGGTGGGGCAATGTTGATGCAGTGTGTGCGTGTATGCGGTAGCCCTAGGTGTTGTCAATTTGCATGTGTCTATGGATGCACACAGTTCCACCTCATGGCTGCCATATACTGGTGTTTGTGGACAGCCACAGACTGTACCTGCCAGGTCATACAGATCAGTGTCTCTGGCCACGGACACGGTACCTGTGCCTTGCAGGGGTGCTACGGACCTTATCCAGTACCAACCCAGACTGGGTACTGTCATCAGAAGCAGGTGTTCGATTGACTGGACACAGATCCCTGTCGGGCCTGGCCAGAGCCACGTGCACGTGGTCTCCTGGGGCGGTCTGATGACAGCACAGACCCAGCATTGCTGGGGCTGCTGCTGGCACTACGGGGGCGGCCGTGGCCCTGTTGTCGTCCGCGACGACTGCCAGCTGCTGCTGTTGCTGGCATACGGCCACGTCAACGCCTCAACCGCCCACCATCGCCCTGGCTCATGGACATGTAGTTGTGGAACCGGTCTAATATGTCCCCACAATGTCTGTCTATGACATCGGTGAAATCACGGATGGCAGCCGCAATGTCACGCATACTGTCAGTCATGGCTGTGCGACATGCTGCCAGCTCCCTCAGACCCTGTCTGGTGTACCGTTCCATACGTGACTGTGCCTGCATGACAGTCTGAAACATAGCTGAGGTTGTAAGACCTCTGTGGGCACGTCTGACAGGGGCAGTAAGCCCATGGATGCTCCCACGAGAACCCCTGGACATCTGTCTGTGTGGTACCATCTCTGGGCCATGCCCATGGCTGCTGTGTGGGGAGGCATGTGCCACAGATACCACATTACCCTGGTCAATGCCCACTGTATGCTGTCCATCACCTAGGGACAGTGGTGACAAGGGGTGTATTGGCAGGATAACTGTGCGCATTGATGGGGTCGACAGCTGTGTACTGTCAATCGGCTGACCAATGGCGGACCCTGGCATACCTTCCTGTGCCATTACACCGATGTCATCATTATCAGTACCCATGGCACCTGACTCAGGTTCCCTGCTACATGACACCAGAGCAGCAACAGAACCTGTGGGAAGGAAACAGGAAACACAGTTTACAATGTCTACACATTACCAGCGATGCACACATGCACAGGTGCACACATGCACACATGCACACCTGCACACATGCACAGGTGCACACATGCACACATGCACACATGCACACATGCACACGTGCACACGTGCACACGTGCACACGTGCACACGTGCACACATGCACACGTGCACACATGCACACAGTTTCACACAATTGTACAGTACTCAGTATGCGTGATATCAACACACAGACACAGACACACCTACATGCATACAAAGAGCACTAAGTGAGCCAAATAGTACTATTGCTATCAACACTATTACAGGAATTGTTAATACACACTCACCAGCATGGATAGGCTGCATTCTTGTTATACCAGAGGGTCCTGCAGACGTGAAGAAACTAATGTCAGTGGGCACAACTGTGCCATTGTTACTGAGTATGATACAGGTCAGGAGTACAACAGTCGCCTTTCACAGGTC
The DNA here is from genome assembly GCF_019279795.1 of Protopterus annectens. Classification (NCBI taxonomy): domain Eukaryota; kingdom Metazoa; phylum Chordata; order Ceratodontiformes; family Protopteridae; genus Protopterus; species Protopterus annectens. The sequence continues at coordinate 1,103,597,723 of NC_056728.1, read as the reverse complement.
AGCAGCTAATATTGAGGATATCACACTTGCACATTAAATACTATGGTGACAGCTACAAACCAAGGACACACCTCACACATGCATTAACTACCAGTGTACACAACAGTCAACTATACATATGACATATTACCTGCACGTTCACTGTCTTGCTGCTGTGTGGCTCCAGCCTCCATCATGATGCATGTCTGCTGCTGTTGTTGTTGCTGGTGGACTGGAGCCACTACACTCAGGAGTAGTCCCTCCAGTCTGGTGAGTGGGGGATGTGTAGCCACCCCACCACCTATGGCGACCTGTTGCCTGTGGATATCTGACGCACGCTGACGGACATGTCTGATTAAATCACTGCAGTGATGTCGTACCTGCTCATATGTCCTATTATGCATGCCTATGTCATTTACCCGACGGACAAGGTCTTGCCACAGTGCAGCCCTCTCCTGCTGATTCTGGCTGGTGCGGGAAAAGAGTATTGCATAGTCCCGCACCAGGCTCTGGTGTATCTCCTCATCCTCAGCTGTGGAGTAGGTGGGGTTCCGCGGGTGGGTCATGTACCTGAGAAAGAAAATAACCTGGTATCAGCAAAATATGTCAGCAGAATTTGGCACACATACTGCACATGCTACCTGACTGTTATGATACAACATATCTCACATATGTAGCATCTGTCTGTCTATTGGTGGATACACATGTAGATGGCCAGGTATCAGTGCTCGGCCAGCAACTGTGCAACAGTACCTGGCAGACTCCATACGACATACTACCAAACCCCAGCAGTCAGAACACTGATTCAGGTCAGAAGCACCTCCTCACTCTGGGGGTTTGTATCTAGGTACTGTAAGGCCTACATCGGCAACTACTGTGAACTGACCACACACTGATTGCCCTGGATATACATATCCCACCTCCACCACCAGCACAAACGACTATAGTGCATAACATTGCAGATACAAACTTTACACTTTGTAACAGTGATATGGTATCCTTACAGCCCACTGGGCCAGTGGCAGATACAACCCACAATGCTGACCCCTACACAATTGCTTTCTACAGACATCTCCGAGAATGCATGGATCATGCAATCCCATATATGACCAAGACACTCTCCACAAAGGGACAGCATCCTGTCTGGTGGACCCCAGCCATAGACAGATTGTATTACAGAAGATGGAAGCTACTGCAAGACAGAGCATCATTCACTAAAGGGAGGGCATGTTTGAGCAGCACTGGTAAGGATCTATTTCCCATCATACAAACTACATGGGCAACATTGAGAGGGAAATCAAGAGTGACACTACAGATGACCAGGAGGCCTTCTTCAGTTATGTTAGCAACCTGGTCAGGAGCCATCCTCTATGCCCATAGGTAGTACACAACAAATATTTCACTGACACCACAGATATCGACAACATTGTGGCAGACAGATTCAGTGCAGGTGTCACCCCGCCCTCTCCCCTGAAATAAGGCATAGTTATCCCAGCTGACTGTAACCTCCCTGTCATCACAGATGTCCAGGTGAAAGACACCTGCAGGACAGCAGAATACACAACATGGATGGGACCTGATGGTATCCCCAGTTGCATGCTACATAACCTCTGACAGGAGCTAAACACACATACAGAAGTGCTATGTAACACTAGCCTGACTACAGGATATGTACCTGTACACTGGCGCACAGCAGCAGTGGTTCCACTCCATGAAGGAGGCACCTCACCATACCAATACAATACAACACAATACATTACATTACAATACAATACTATACAATATGCTATTGCCCCTGTGTCTACAGCAGCGTACTGTTCTGCTACCCTGACCATTGTGACACATGTGGTGTGATGGTACCTGCTGCTGTCACACAGTTACACAGGGTGACTCATATGGCATATTACCTATCTGACTAACATTCAGCAGGGGTATGTGTGACATGTACTCATGGGGAGTCTTGCTTCTTAACACTGTGTGGTTTATTGCAGGGTATGTCTTATCTGTGGGTAGGAACTTTTACCTTCACATGTGCACACTATTGCAGTGGCACGGACGACACACAGCAGACATTTAGGTTGTGGATGGTGGGAGGTGTTACTATGGTTGTTGGACATCTGTCATGGGTGTGACCTCCATATGTAAATCTGGGAGTGGTAACCTCTATGTGGGTAGCATATGTGTACTCTGTGGTGTTGTCAGTCACTGTGCATTGGTAATGTGTTTGAGTGCATTGTCACAGTGTTGTACATGTCACTGTGTCCTTCTCCATATCTGTAGCTGTCATGTGAGGTCCATACCATGGCATCCATTATGTGGTGTGGAGGGGTACACCCATGTCCATACCTGACTCACCATGTCCGCGGACACATACCATGTGCAGGTATTCCAGGGATAGTGTGCCACTGTGACTATCATTGGGGCCAGTATTGTACACATTTCTGACCCTGCTTACCCCTGACACATGCAGTGGTGGGCGGCCAATCACATATCTGGTGGTTACTGGTGTAGGTGATCTGGAATGTGGTATGGTACTCCGGATTTGACACTGGTGTTCACTCCATGCCTTTGTCACCAGGCACCTGTTGCAATACATCTGTACACATGTGCCTCACTCAGACTTTATATACATCTCTCTCTCTCTCTATATATATATATATATATATATATATATATATATATATATATATGTATATAGATATATCTATATGTATATAGATATATATATATGTCCGTATACATATACACATATATATATTGATGTACATATATTGCTATAGATGTGGAGGGGGGGGCACAGAGGGGGAGTGAGTGACAGAGCGGGTGGGACAGGCTGTGTTGCAGGTCGTCATATACAATCATACCTGTAGGTAGTCAGATCAGTCTGTCTATGTATATGTATCTACATATATCTATATCTGCATGTGTGCATTACATAGATACGTTGGTACAATATTCTATCTACATCTGTCTATGTATTCCTACATCTCTCTCTCTCTGTATGTATACATATATGCATATCATATATATATATATATATATATATATATATATATATATATATATATATATATATATATATATATGCACATACATATGTTGACATACATACATATCCATATGTTAGACAGGTATATCAACATATTTGTCTACCATACTGTATACATACACTAACATACTGCTAAACATACATAACTGTGTAACCTAATTTGTACATGGCACTACAACCTACAATCAAACAACATTGATATGTGCACATAGATGCTCTCACATACAAATGTATGTACAGCCTTCACTGATAGTTACTGTATGTCTCCTGCCCTTTACACATCTTCATATACATATGGATACAGACCAATGACACATATGGAGGGTTCACAGTATGTAGACCTTTATAGTATTACTTTACATTACCTGTGTTTGTCACAGCTGCTTGTGCTGCTGTCTGGTTCTCTGTCCTGCTGCTCCACTTCCCAGTTGTCAGCTTTCAGGTAGCTGTTGCTGAACAATTTGTTTCTGTCTGCTTAAATGCAGTTTTCTCTGTCTCTGTCTCTGTCTCTGTCTCTCTCTCTCTCTCTGTCTCTGTCTGTCTCTCACGTCCTTCTCAGGGTGCAATGAAAGTATTGCATGCGTGGACATGGAGTACAGCATACTTTTGTAGGTATCTGCATATGCCCATGTGATGGCCTCTGCACCAATTGTTAGCCAGCATTTGCTAATTGCATGCAGCCAGTTGTGTACTGATTGCAGTTCTCACTGTGATTTCAGAACAGTGCTATAAAAAGGTGTGTGAGATGGGCGTAGCCCTTTCAGATGTTAAGGGCATGGACCATGCTGTTATGCTGTGGACAATGTTCTGTGAGTGTAAAGGTTGGTATCTCTCTCATATTTCCAGGTGTGTTGTAGATTAACATTCCTCCATTCATTTCTCCAGTTTCCTGTACTAACTGTGTATGTACACTGACAACTACAACTACTACTACTGTTAATGTGTGTGTGTGTGTGTGCTTTCCTTTCACTTTTGCTTGCACTCTGTTGCTAAGGCTTCAATAGTTGCCCTTTACAGTCACTACTTGTATGCCTGCTAGGTGTCTTGACTGTAGTGTGCTGCTGTAGCTTTCCTATTTTCCATGTACATTCACACCTTGGAATGCTTGCTATATCTACTAGGGTGTTACAGCATGCAGTGTGGTCTGGCCATGGTGTGGGCCTTGACATCTATTAGGGTATTTGAGTATGCTGCTGAGCAGGCCCCAGAGACTTTCAGGTTCATCAGTTATGTGCCTCATGGAATGGTACATATCAGTGGGGTACACCCATTAAAATGTCTGGTATGCTGCAGTTGTGACTGTGGGTTATCATGAGCATATGTATTACTACACTTTTTCTGCCATGCAAGTGGTGAATACTTTCCGGACTCCATAGTTACCATTGCATGTGTTACACCTTTTTGCCTACTGTTTGTACATTTCACATGGGGTCTGTGGGGCATCCCTGTAAGTCATTCACTGTTGCTATGTCTAGGCTCTTAACTATTCAAATATGGTGGTGTTGGACCCGTCATGTGTACAGATATTTGCAGGCTGTCCACATTTCTGCCTCATAATTTGGTCAATATCTCATGCACACCTTTATCTGGCAAGTCACTCTGGGCTCAATTCAGAATATGGTGACAAACATTCAAGTTCCAGACTGCATACCCTTCCAAACATCCCACAAAGTGTAGACCCTGTTACTTTCTGAACTGTCTGCGTTTGTTGTAACTTTATTTGTAATGTGTCCCTGGTTTGGGGCCTTTGCTCCACATATTTTATTACTTGGTCCGGATGTGTTCCTGTAAGAGGTTGTGGGGTATGGGCAGTGCTTATCCTGCTGTGAGTATGTGTGTGTCTTGCAAGGTGCTATGGTGACATTATTACCTACTAGCTTCCAACTAGCATGGCTGTTTCTGTTCACACACACTACTATTATGGAAATCCACCAGTTTATTTGTAATTCTAAATGTCATGCTTTGTGTACTACACATCTATATTCCCTTTACATTCATTCCTACTGTTACATGATATATTTACTTTAGCACAATGTTCTTATATATGAGTTATGGCTTAGTGGGAAGTCATGCAGACTACAGTTGCCAAGGTCCTGGGTTCGGGACTCACAGTGGGATTTTATTTTTCTTTTGAACTGAGTACAGGACCTGTCAATCAAAGTGACTAAGGCACTTTTAAGCAGTTGTAACCGGGCTAGCGCTGGTTTGCGTGGAGCTCACGCATGCGCACTGGCGGTTAGCTCTGCGCACACAAGCGCACCTGATTACAACCACTTAAACGTGCTTACTCTTGCACACCAGCTATTTTCCTTGAAAGAAAAGAAAAATGGGGAGACAGGAAAGTGGTGAAAAAGGGGTCACAAAGAGGGTAAGACAGTAGGGAAACAAGCTTGGGATGTGCAGGAGGGATGTAGGTAAGGCCCATAACTGCCCATTTCTTCATCAGCAACAGCTGTGCATATATATGTAATTCGGTGTGACATTTGAAACCTTCCACCCCTGAGAGAGGTGTCAGGACAACAATAATACTTGTTGTACACCCAATTGGAATTGATAGGTTCCATGTCCAGTAGACATGTGTGCGGAATGGGCAGCTATGTATGGGGCGTAATTTTTTTGTGGGTACAGAGTGCCCTTTTTTTTTTTATTTTTTCAGGTGAGAGTGGTATGTCAGGTGAAGGTAGTCGGTACAGCTGGGGAGGTAGGTTGGGTAGGTTAACAGACAAGACAAACAAGACACATACAGGGGCGGTGTATGACACATGTGGGTGGGTTACACAATTGACGGGGACGGAGGTTTGGATATCCAGAGCCCATGAGCCCACAGATGGCAACAGTGGAACTGATATCCCCACCCATAGGCAGTTGCCACTGTTCCTTCACTGCCCAGGACGGGGCTGTGCTGGGGGCTGTGTAGGTGGGGCAACGGGCATGCCCATTAGTTGCGCCACCCGTGCCTCGAGCTGGCATAGGGGCTCAAGGACAGAGTCTCGAATCTCCCTACGCACCACAGTCCGGACGCTACGGAGGGTGAGTGGTGGATCTCCTCCGGCCACACTTGCAGAGGGGGGGTGAGCCCCATCCCCTGCAGCGCTTCCACCCGCAGGTGGCACAGGGCCACCGGAGGAGGGTCCGGACTCGGCACTAGTGCCAGGTGCACTCGCCAGCTGAGGTGGGAGAGGTGGGTCCGCTGGAACCCGCCTTCCCTGTCGTTCTATGTTTTGCATTATGTCATGACAGTTTGGGTTAGTGACATATAATACCATTCACAATTAGTTGTAACAGCATGCATTAGTATTCCCATTAACCAAACACCCAGATATTCACACCATTGAACAGCGTGCATAACACATGCATAATTTGAACAGAAATACACAGTCCAACAACATGCAGGGTTAATTGATGGCAACAGGCCATCAGGTGTGGATGTATGAACAGGGCAGATGCATCAACAGACATGCAAATATATATGACCCAACAGGACAAACGTCCAGGGGTGTTAATTGTGATTGCACATACCATTTTCACGTGGAATGGGTTATATGTAGTTATAGGTTGGGGTGAAGAAAGTAATATTAACACCTTCAATAACAATACATATGCTGTACATTTCTAATAGCTACAGTTATATACACACTACTGTTCTAACTACAGTTTCCTATATGTTAACTATTTCAACTTGGTGATAGGACTGTTAATGCAACATCAATATACATTCTATGGTTCTTCATACACATTCATATCTAGCTTTGTTCAGCTACATCTAGGGTACATTTGCTTTATATGGCTGTAGACAAGTGTGGATGTATGGTATATCAGACAAACATCCTATCTGCATATTGCAGACTGAGAGCAACATATCCTGATTTTGGGATACACATTCCAGATGCAGCAACACTTTGAACAGATTTAGCTATTTGGTTTTGAATCTCACATGCATTTCATTCTGTCTTGACTGCAGTATACTTTATTCAGGGGTTATTACTACTGTATTGCTGGATTCATGGCACTTTCTCACACTCTCTCACTTGCTTTCATTTTACTATTCAGGATGGTACGTCTAGGCTTTATTGACATGTTTTAACAGTAGTTATTACAATCCTTTCCAGCAGTCTCACTTCTGTCATGTTTCAGTATTTCCACAGGGATATATTTCACACATGTGATTTATCATCTTCTGCAGCTATACTTTTCAGCCTGCTGCAGGTTGTGTACTATTTTCTTACAGGCAGGGCATTTTTATTTCAGGATATATGTCAGCACAGTTTCATGTTTAGCTTACACTTACAGGCTGCAAACTATTGTGATCAAGCAATACTTGCATACACTTTCACACTGTTACTTGCAGATTTTATTCCTTACTGACTATACTGCACTCTTATGCTGACTGTCATACTTTGATATTTCTTTACAGTTACTGGTAGTGGATTACTGACCTGCCTGGTGGCGCAACCGCACCAGCCTATCGCCATAGGCTCTGCGGTTCGCAGAACGGACACCTGCAGCTGTAATATAAATGAAGTAATATTGGAATACACATCTCCATAATATCAGCTAGTTTAACTTTTTACATACATAATTAAATGTTACTTACTCAGTGGTGGGGTGTTGGGTGTTTGCCGGGCCTCCTGGATCCAAAGGTTCAGTTGGTCCTGCTTGTGTCTCTTCAGGTCCGCATGGTGGTGATGGACCTGCTCACCTGTCCTTGGAATCCCTGTGGCACTGGTGAGTTCATGAGCCAACCGGTCCCATGCCTCAGCCCTGTACGCTCCCCAGAGGACCTGGCCCTGCATGAGTTGGGCCTCATGATTGTGGACTAGGAGCCAGGCCATGTACCTGGACTCCTCAACACCCCACCTCTGCGCTCGAAAGCGACTACCCTCTCCTACTCCTGACATTCTGCCTGCAGGTCTGTTCTACAATCGTTTATGCTGTGTACTCCCGCCTATGGGGCTTATATAGTCCGTTTTTCCCGCACATATCTGTGATTGGCCATTTTGGAATTGTATCAACTTCAGTAAACCTGCATTGTCATGCTCTAGTTTGTATTCATTCCTATATATGAGCTATTATTGCATTTCTAAGTACTGCTGTCATGGCTTAGTGGTTCTGTACCTTGACTATGGTGTATAGTATCCTGGGTTCGAACCTGGCCACTGCTTTTCATTTTTCATGACTGTCTAGACATGCTGAGGGGTGTGTCTGTGTAAAGGCAGTTTTGATACGGCTTGCTCAATGTTGCCCGTCGGTTAGCTTGTTTGCGCGGTGCGCAGCTCCGCGCAAACGGGGTACGCTGGTTTAAGCCTCATTTGGCTATTGGCACGCATATTACGCTCAGCTCAGTTAGGGGCACATAGATTTAGCGTGTTAAACCACTGCTCAGCTACGGGCACTCATTTTGCACCAGTTAAACCACTGCTCATCTACAGGCACATGCACTCACCCTGTTAAACTGTAGCTCAGCTATGGGCACATCTGGCATTTTTTATTCTTTTGTTACCTCACATTTCTTCAATATAAATGGGCCATTTCATTACATTTTACATATATTGGGGTTTTATGTGTACATATTTGTCAGGGACTCGTTTCCTGCTTATTTTGAAAAAAAAAAAAATTGGTGTTGTGGGGCTCGAACCATGAATGCCTGCTCTTCAGCCAACATCTCTACCGCTACGCTATTGCTTCCTGGCTTATTTTGCATATTTAGTTCTTATATGCTTTCCCACTGACTGCTAACTGTAGCTGCGCTTACGGCACGCCCGCGCAAACGAGCGCACTCACGGTTAAACATCTTTACAATTTAAAAAAAAATATGACATGTTCATTTATATTTCTTTTATGTTTATAGTCTGTAGGGACATGTGTTGTGTTTATTCACATTTCCGTGGACTCTGTTGTGGGTGTCTACTTTGGGCACTTTTACACTTCTGGGGGCGTGTCCGCTTGCAGGGCTCAGCCTACGGACACGCCCCCTACTGTCTTACACAGACCGTGTTAGACTTAGGTGTGATTCAGCATGCTCTCATGAATATGCAAAGCATGCTGACATCACTCCGTTTAACTGCAGCCTCCGTGTAAGAGTTATAACTCTTACACGGAGGCTTCGTGAATCCTGGGGACTGTTTTTCATTTTGATTTAAGTTAATTAATATTAGGGCTTGAGCAAGCAACAACAGTTGTAATGTAATAATTAGACCTTCTGAAAGCATGCTTCAGGGGAACGTCATGTGATTTAGCTTGATTCCAGCAGATGTTGGAAAATCCTGATTAACTGCTCATAGGCTTCCTCAGCCTGAAAATGGAGAAACAAAAGGGCAAAAGAGAACTATGGAAATAAAAGGATGGTTTCACGGAAAACACTACATTCCAGCTTTTTCACCTGTGATTCCTGAGGTCTGTCTTACATATGAAAAATTCCAATGACTTTAGGATCAAGCAGTATGCTTTGCTGTCCTTTGGCAATGTTTTCCCTGGCTCATAGTGCAAATAGCTTTGTGCAGAAAGGGTACCCTACAGTCTCATAACTCATTACAGCTGAGTGACGTCTCCAGGTGTTTCTGAGGTTACCTCCTACTGCATCTCTAGGTGTCAAATATTTCCTGTTCATATTTGCATTAATAATTCCAACACCATGCTATATACAAGGTATCAGAATAGTTTATCTTGAGGCATTCATGATGGCAAACACAATTGTATTGATATATGACCGCTGTCAATTAGTATTTGTTAAAACTGTAAGGTGATAACTTCATTTTTTAAAGGCTGCAGCCACACCCACTGGGAGTTAAAGGTACACTGTCAAAAGAGGTCTACTGGAGAGAATGAATTAAGAGCAAATGAACCAGAAAAATGCTGCAGCAGTCGTGGATATATAGGAGTAGTTTATGTACAAGACGATAACCTCATACCAGAAAATGTTCCTAAAAAAAGACACAGACTCATGCAAGTTCAGTGCAGGAATTTCCATCAAGCACTGTATGCTCTGTTGAGCTTAGTTAGTATTGGGACGTGAATATATTATTTTTATTCTACAATAATCTGTATGTCCCTGCTTCTCAGCTTCATAGCTGAGAACTGCCTCCATTGCACATCAAATAAGTAGCAGTTACGAATGAATACATACCAAGGAGACAACATAATATGAATAGAGACCAATGAGTACATACCAAGCAGACTACATAACAGAGACCAATGAGCATGCAAGGCCTTAACCTGGTCTGTGACATTAATAGAACTTGTTCCCCATCTGTGGAATAGACTCCCTCTCCATGTCAAGCAGAGTACCTCTCTAGCCCTCTTTAAGAGGAACCTGGATGACTGGATGGGAAACAGAAAATATACCCCTGGGATCCCACCTGTGTCTCTGCTGGACATGGGAAACAGGTGCTGACTTTGAGGGAACATAGGCGAAATTCTTGGCTAGGCTTATAAGGGCCTCCGGGCCAATTGCCTAGTATCATCCTATAAACCTATGAGTACAAACCAAGCAGACTACATAACATGAACAGAGACCAATGAGTATATAGTAAGGAGGCTACATAATGAGGATAGTGACCAATGAGTATATAGTAAGGCTATATAAATAGAGACCAATGAGTACATACCAAGGAGGCTATATAATGAGAATAGTGACCAATGAGTATATACCAAGGAGGCTGCTTAACATGAACAGAGACCAGTAAGTGCATGGTGCATATGAATGCACTTAGAACAATTACTGTGACACTCCCAGTACACTGCAGCTTTAGGTTATTACAGATATTGGGGGTCTCTGTATATGAGACACAAGGAAGTCATCTCCAGCACTATAAGAAATCTAATGCAAAGGGTGAGTAGTAATTGACTTACTATATGCTGGTACTCTTTGCCTCATGGAATCTACATACATTTCTGAAGGTAAATGGCTATACCTGAAAAAAAGGTTTTGAGATCTTAATAGACTCATTTCTACTGCAGGGTGCTCTTTAAAATGAGATAGAAAATATTATTAAGGTATTGTTTGCATGCGCTCCTTATATATGATAAGTGCATTGATTAATGTGTATTTTTTTATTTGGTGGTTGAATGACTAAGTGAAAATATATACTTATGAATGTTAATGAAATCAAGATTATGAAAAATGAGTGGCTTGGAAGCAGCAGTTACTCTTAAACAAATTTAATTAAAAATCCCCTATGTCAGCAAGCATACAGCACTTTTTTCTTCAAAGAGAATATGGCTTACCAAAGAATGAGATTGATAATAATGGGCTATCACAATGACAGGACTTTTTTGACTCCTGTGTTGGATTTTTCAGTTAAAACTGATTTTGTATGGTTGGTTTTGGGCAAATTGTATTTAAGGACCACTTATTTACTAAAGTAATATATATCCCTGGACTTTCAGATGAAGGTAAATAAATTCTGAAGTGTTTAGGCTACGTACCATGTTGGCATTTCCAGAATCAATATGTTGTGTTTTAAAACTTGCAGTTATTATATTATTCCAGTGTTTCCATGAGAGTATCTACTGGGTAATAAGTATGTGAAGCTGGCTATGTACCATAGATATGAGCAGCACTTATCCTGCCCACCCTGTCCTTTAAGGAACAGAAGCACTTGTGGCTTCTGGTAGCAAGTGACAAAGTCTTTGTTTGGAAATCATCAATATTAGCATTTCTTCTTGCTGGGAAGCACATAATCTGGCACATTAGTACAAAACTAAAGGGTGGATTATAGTCTGACTTACTGCAGCAGATGGAATGTCATAGGCTGGCACAGTACAGCATGGTAGGTTCAGGTAGTGGGTAGCTGATGTGCACGAGCAACATTAATTTAAAATAGATCATTACAGCAATGGTACAGGGGCAAACATTCCTTGTATATTACCAGTAACTTGGCTTCAACTAACTTGTGTTCCAGTGGGCCAGTAGGTAAGGATATAAGCTCAAGTGGTTGGTGGTCCACTGCCCTTCCTCCGAGGAAAGGAAGGGAAATGTATGAGTCCATGCACTGCATAGCCATACCTTGCTGGAGGTCAGGGAGGCAACAACATAACCAAAAGCACCTGGCAACTGCCTATCAGATGGCATTATATATCTGCTAGTACATGTACATAACAGCACTACACTTTACGTGTACATAACAACACTACACTTTAAGCACAGTAGCAGTGTGGACCTATCTGACTGAGATATACTGTATAAAATGGTCATTTGATTGCCAAAGGGACAAAAGTCACTTATATAAAAGTACAAAAAAGTTTGTGTTTTTTCTTATGGCGGTGTTGTGCAGTCTGCTTCCCCTACTTAATATAATTGGCTCCAGTGACTGTGCATTTCCACTGTAAAAAGCACTGTCCCCTGACTGCAACTTCATCCCTTTGTGTGAAGTTTCATTTGTGTTAAAAAATGTCATTCAGTCAAATGTTGCTTGACTGAATCATTTGCTCCTGTGAAAAACATAACTAAAAAGGCTCCCTTCCTGAATTCTATATGATAGCCCAGGTCCACCTCCTCTCAGTCCTTATGCACCATAGGAAGGTAGTACATGAAGTAAGACATATGGGTACATAACAGGCATTCCTAACAAGCAGAGCTTGGCATTAGCAATGATACTGGGGTGTAGAATTTCAAACATAAGACTAAATAGCAGGAAGAAGATAAAAGTAAAGCCAGGCAGAAAGCTGCCGAATGCATATCCATTAACCCATTTCTGCAGAATGAAAATACCAAAAATAGTTTTGACAAAATGCACGCCTCACAGTAAGAGGTTCTCCAGTTCGATCCTCAGCTGGGGTGCCTTCTATACGGAGTTTGCATGTCCTCCCTGTGGTCGCGTGGGTTTCCTCCGGGTGCTCCGGTTTTCTCCCACATCCCAAAGACATGCTGTAGGTTGATTGGATACTTTAAATTGGCCCTAGGCATGAGTGTGTGCCTTCTGTGGAAGATTGGGTGCCGGGCTGGCAACTCGACACTGTAAAACTCCACTGCCAGTCATGAGCAGACAGGTGATCCGCTGTGGCGACCCCTAACTGGAAAGCCGAAAGAAGAAGAAGAAGTTTTGGCAAAATGCAGTTACAATGTTGCAATTCACTAAGGGCTTGCAATGTAGTAAATTATAAAACAGATGGTAAGGGGGAGGATTTGTGGACATGGAGCAGGTAATACAATGTAAAGTGCTGTTTCTCAGAAACAAAATGAAAACCAGCAAAGTGTATACATTTTGATTTTGGAGTGAAATAGTAAAATCAGAATAGCTTTTAGCGTAACAAATTCACATTCAGTAAGTTTAGGAATGTAAGGACATTGGAACAATGCTAGCCAAGTGATCATGGGGACCAAAACATGCCTATCTATCTGCACCTTTAAGTAGTCATTCTTTTCAAGCACATAATATTGCTCTCCACCTAATTAAAGCAGGGCTGTACATGGCAACTCTGGTGTAAGTTTATATCTACCAATCCAATCATCAAGATTAGCTTTAAATGTAGTCAGAGTAGTATTTTACATAAATTATAATACCTGGAATATGTTGAGTTATGGATCTATCCATCCGTAGAGTCTTGTTTATTATGTTGGTATAGATTTAGGACTCCACTATGAGTATTTGTAGAACCACTTTTCTTTTGTGAAGAAATAGGGAATCAAATGGGATTTTTTTTTCATGGTTTGAAAAGTGAGACAGGGTCACCTCAGAACAGCAGGTGGACTAATGAGTACAGGGAGTATTGTGCCAATATACCAGCATAGCTGAAAGATTTGGATGTCCTTGGGTCCTGTCCAGTTGAGCGATATTCACGGATTGGTATATAACAAAGTGGGCATTGTATTTGATGATAGGTTTGATTTCAGTCTTGTGATGACTTTTCTGGATATTAGAGATATTCCTTTGAAAATTATCTGGTTCAGATAGCAGAATTTCTTGGCTATGGTGAAGACATGGTGATAAATGAGAGAGAAAGAGTTGTCCATATAAGCACCCAAGTATCGTAAGACCATATCTTCTGAACAGAGGTACCATCTTATCCCTGTGCCTACTGATTGTCAAGCTTCCAGCAACATGGTTCAAGTATCCTCAGAACTGATATGAGAGCTGCTAGAGGGACCTTCATCCAGGCAGCCATGAGGGTGCATTGCGTCTGTCTCTGCTCTCTCATCCATCTGCTTGCTATGGAGGCAGAGTGTCTGCATCTCAGCATTACAACATTGGGAGCAAGTATACCACTCATAAAATATCATTTTAAGTTAGTAGTGAGTTTGGGTTTATTCTAGTTATACAAAAGAAGCCAATTTTAGAGGGTAGGAACAACTTGTAAACTATTGTTTTCGAACTGCTGCTTAGTGGGAAACTTACATGTAATGGTTTTATTTTCTTCAAGGTGTTAAGATAAAGAATTCTCTGTATTATATGCAAGTGCTAGCCTTTATTTTTATTACTTAAATTTCAGCAAGGCACATGGCATAATTCTACATAAAATGTTAGCAAACAAATTAAACAGGCTTGGAGGAACATATGGTAGTACACTGGTGGAAAATCATTTAGGCAAAAGGACACAGAAGTCATTGTAAAAGTAATATGCTCAGTAGAAAATATAGTTGCTAGTGTAGAACAGCTGGAGTCAGTGCAAGAAGCACAGCATCCACACAGGTGACATCACAGAATGTTTGGAAAGAAGGCATTTCCTTTACAGATGCACAAAGATTTGCCATAAGGATGATGTAAAGGGTGTATTACAGGTAAGAAAATTAAACAAAACAGGAAGAACATTCTTGTTGATACTGTTTCTTATCCAAGTTTGTTCTCCTCACAAATTATTGCTTTCCAGGGAAATGTTAGTACACCCCCCCCCCATTTGAATTGCACAATCTTACAAAAAAATCCTTTGGAAGGAAGAGTTCGCCATCAGCTTTTTAGAACCTGATAGCTGACATCCTAGCAAAGGTAGGAGATTATGCATTACTTAGCTGAATGACATAGCCATCTACAGACAGTCCTTGGTAGAGAATGTACAATATGTCAGGGAGGGTTTCAAGCAGACTGCAAAGGGCAGGAGTGGCTATTAAGGCTAAGAAATGGCAAGTGGGTTTGGCAGTATCTTATCTGGGACATAGATTGGGTAGTGGAAAGATTAGGCCAGAACATGCCAAGTTTGACCCCACCCCTATGACCAAGAAACAGATGAGGGCATTCTTACATACTGTAGAATACTTTAGGAAGTTTGCTCCTCAGCATTGTATTTTAGATACACCCTTCACAGACATTACCAAGAAAAATAGGCCAGATAAGGTTGTCTACACTATAGCCTTCAAGCAACCATTTAAGAATTTCAAGGAAGCTCTGAATGGCTCCCCTTACAAGATTATAGCCAAAAGTTCATCTTACAGGTACATGCTTCAAACTCCAGGGTAGATGTTGTACTACACCAAGTTTCTTCAGAAGAAAAAGGGCACATCATTGTATACTTTATCCACAGACTTGAGTTGAGGTTAGAATCTTATGCCACCATAGAAAATGACAATCCAAGCTTAGTATGCCCCTTGCAAAAGTTACAATGATGCCTGTATGGCAGAAAGTTCACTTTGTTTATAAATCCAAGCTTTTAAAACTGTTACACAGAGTGAGTGGACAGAATGGAAACCTTCCTAGAAGTAATGAAATATACGATGAACAGTAGCATGGATGAAATTTGAAATACCACTGCCATCAAATATGTGAGGAACAGTCACATGGATGAAGTTTGAATCCAACCAAAAGCACCTCTAGATATGAAATATCTAGGTGGATGGAAAGGGGTTGAATCCCACCAGTATCACCAGAAATGTCATGGATTGACAGCATCACTGTCACCAGTGTAAAAAAAAGGTCCTAGCTAGCACTATAACTTACTACTGGTACTCTGCAGGTTAAAATAAAAGAAAGAAAAAGTACGCACAAGTCTAACACAATAATTCACAAAATGCAGCCTGGTCCCAAGAGCATAAAAGGAATGTGCATTGCTGTCCCCAGGTATAAGACTTCAACATTCATCCCCAGATTAGACTACACATGTTACACTTACAGAGCTGAGTCATTGGTCTAGAACCCCAGGCCGCTTTTTTCACCACTCTCTCTGTGGTCCTTATCCATGGTAACTGTGTTTCTCACACATACATACATGCATACATACATATATACACAATATTCCCTGGGAGGCTGACAGAATTCTCCAATTTCTTCAACGGCTTTTTTTTCCTGGCACAGTAGTCCTACTATTACCATTACTACAGATTTGGCCTGGGACACCAGTTTCCTGCTGCAACCATCAATAATGTACTTTAGTTAGGTAGTTTACCTTTTAACATTCTGGCATTAACAGCTGAGGTGGAGAGACATTGAATCCCTGCACTGGAGTATTCTTTATTTTCAAAATTGAAAACATCAGACTTCATATTGCTTGGTATTGTTCTTTCTCATGAGATTTGTTTCTCTGTTCAGGCAGTGTTCTCTACTTGTCCACTCAAATGTGGATAGTGTAGAATGGGCACTACCTGAATTCCAACTCAAACACACATTTTCTGAATTCCTAGCTTTTATATTTTAGATTATTTTCAGATTTAACATCCGATATCATCTGCATAAAATGTATAGTCTTTAATGCACTAACCATACTTGTTCTTTTCATTCTGTCACTTTGACTATCTTGGAATTTGGAATAATAAGACACATGCAGTATATACAATACATGGTTTCTCTGAAATGTAGTATATTTATGGCCACTCTATTCTCTGTTTCAATGGTTGTCTGGATACTGGTATGCCATTATTTCTTCTTCTATATTTGCACATGGCTTAAAAATGCCATTATAGAGGTAATATAAATCCAAGTGAGCATATTTATTTACCATATTCAAATTTTGAGACCTCAGGCATTAAAAGACCAGTTTCATCAATCAAACTGACATCATCATTTTATCTAAGGCTCACTATCCCTCCACCTATAAATACATCTCTACTATTTGACCAGTGTTCTACTCAACATAGCTGCTATGCATCATGCTTTGCTTGGTCTTTATTTCACCTGGCAATCATATTTCTATAGATTAATAACATCCTCAGCAATCTCAGAGGTGTTTTGTACAAATACTTTCTGGATTTATTTTGCAGGGGTTTACTGTCTATCTCTACCTTACATTCTTTATCATAGAATTGTAATGGGCTTATATCTCTTTTGGCATCTGTAATTACTTTTGACACATAAACAACTGCTCTATTTGCAAGATAAGAGCTCTTATACCATTCTGATTGACATCAACTTGTAGCACAGCTTTTTTCAAGTAATAGCATTCTAACACTGTTGTGGGCGGCCACGGTGGTGCAGTGGTTAGTGTTGTTGCCTCACAGCAAGAGGTTCTCTGGTTCAATTCTCAGCTGGGGTGCCTTCTGTGCGGAGTCTGCATGTCCTCCCTGTGGTCGTGTGGGTTTCCTCTGGGTGCTCCGGTTTCCTTCCAAAGACATGCAGTAGATGGATTGGACACTCTAAATTGGCCCTAGGTGTGAGTGTGTGCATGTGTATGCCTTCTGTGGATGCCAGGCTGGCAACTTGACACCATAAAACTCCACTGCCAATCATGAGCAGACAGATGATCTGCTGTGGCAACCCCTAACTGGGGAAAAGCCGAAAGAAGAAGAAGCATTCTAACACTGTTGTGTCTGTAACTAGCTTTTTAAGCATTTTGCAACCATTTTCTTCTTGTTAACTCGATTTACAAGCTGATTCTTGCTCTTCTAACAGCTTTCTTAGAGGCATAGTTATCTCAGACATATTATGAACAGGCATTGCAAGACTCTGTGTCATTCCTCGAAACGCTTGTTTGTCTTCCATGCATTCATGTGGACACAATTGTTCTTTTTTTGCAGTACCATTGTTATTTCACATCTGCTCTTACTTATTTATCTTCAGATCCTTACATTTTCATTTATTCTGCACCATTATCAATTCCTTGTCATGTATAGTTGTGCCTAACCCCACCCTAGTAGAGCATCGGTTATGTTTACAGGTTCCATTTCTTCAACTATCTGTGCAAGTACACTTTGGAATACCTTTAGTGCTAATGAAACAGTAAACACAAGTCTAATATATATTTTCCTTACAAATGTTATTAAACAAAATGTGTACAGTCTATTAACCCTTTATCTATCTCTTATTTCTAAACTGTCTGATTATTTTTTAAACTTGTAAATTAGGTATTCTTAAGAGATACATGACCAGATAGGGTCACAGCACCCATCAGCTTCAGCCAAAACCTGCGTGCTGAAGTTTCCACCTTTTGGTGAAATTGCAAACTGGTAGGTCTCTCTCCTTTTTTGTGTGAAGTACCCATGGTAGTACAAACAGGGTAGACTGCAATCTTGGTGCCTTAGCTTGGCCATGCATTTTATTGCTAGGTTTATCTGCAACAACCAAGCATCTCATCTGAGCTTCTATGCAATACAAATCTGGTGATTACCCCAGAGACCTGAATGAAAAACAATTTTGGTGTTATTCCATGACATTAGTGCCTCTTGGCTATTCTGTTACATAGCATCTCTGGCTTGATCAGACCTAATATGGGGTTATGATTGTTTACCTCCCAACCACTAAATTAAGTAAAATTAAGTTTGGAAATGCCACCTCCTTTGAATTAGCCATGAGATTAGAAATAAACCATTGGTGCCTCATGCATCATTAGTGTGCTGATGTTCATTTTGGAGTTCACTGACTTCCTTTTCTATCTAGTGGTTACATCTTCCAGATGGTTTATACTGGTGACTTTGCCATCAGATGACCATGAATCAATGTCTTTTCAGAAAATTCATGTTTATTATGAAGGAATTCAGGTTTGCTCATGTGGCTGCCTCTCCTACTCATATAGTGGGCCATACCCTGGGCTCTATCTTGTTACCTGTTGTCAAAACCAGTAACTTACTGGTAGAACTTGCTTATTGGTCTGATGAATTCATTATGTGTGTGAAATTTGACCAACCCTGGATGAATCCATAGACCTAAGCTTTATACTTTATGGAGCAAGAGGCTTGGTCAATCACACAAGGCATTCTAAGTCTTGTTTCATAAATGTAATGCCATTACTTTTACCAAGCTAGTGCATGTCTACATCCAGGTCCTTACTTCCTCAGACAACATTTTTAACCTGCGCTGTGTATGACTGGCCCTGCTAGTTCCATGTGAGTTATGGCTTGATTCTGAACATTAAAAACTTCAGAGGACTAATTGGATTGTTAAGCATAAATAATGTTGGACTGGTCTGCATGCCTGGGACAGTTTTTCAATTTGCTAGGTTGATATCTCTCACATGAAGATTATGTACTTATTCTGGGAGATCTCCACAGTAACAAACCAACTAACAACACTCTTTCACGGGTAGAAACATTGTGCATTACAATCTGTTTCTGTACTCAGAAGGCTTTATATAATGGAGAATGTGAAGTAGTTTCCTGGCACTTTGCTGCCAAAGTTGCCCTAATCAGATCAAGCCTTCCCCAATGTGACAGTGGTCCTTCTGAGTCAACACCATTTATGAGTTGGAGTGAATTTTCTTTACCAGTTATGTTGATTTCCACTTGTTCAGTTCCAGCATGCATGCTACCACTTGAGGTACTATGTTTATCATCAGATCATGCTTACTTCTCTCCAAGATAGAGATATTTTCATTTCAGTTAAAGGAAGCAATGATTACCTACGTCCTCAAAAAGGCTGGCTTAGATCCTAATGAACCATGTAATGACCTATCACAGTCCTTCCCTTTCTTAGTAAGGATCTTAAGAAAATAGTGTATTTACAGATTTAATCTTAAGTCTGAGATAAAATCAGTTACCCATTCTGGACTGTATTTTGAGCAAGACATCATAACACTGAGATGGCCTTCAATAGGGTCTTTAATGATCTCCTTACAATTTGGGACAATGATATTCCTCTTTTCGAGTTCTTGTTGATTACTCTTCTGCATTTGACATGGTGGTCATGTCCATTCTACTGGATTGAATGAAATATTACTGTGACATTTGTGATGTTGTCTCAAACTTGTTCACCTCCTAAATTTCTAGATGAACACAGGTAGTTGTCTCTGGAGTTACAGTTTCTGCTTCTTACTCTCTAGACTACTCCACTCCATGTAGTTTTATATTCAGTCCACTTCCACTCACCATGTATATGTTTCTACTAGGAGATGTTATCCAGAGGAGAGGTTTATATGTCATTGTTGATAATTAATGGTGCATTATATCTACTTTATTCAGGTGTCTGTCTTTTTTAATTTATCCAAATCTTTTGGGTTTCTAATACCATGACGGGAATGGACCCCATTCCCAATTCAAAGTATGATTAAAGTTCATGAAATTAGTATTGTTTCAATCTTTGATGTCAGCCAGTAGTGCTCTTCACAAGGGTTCCTATTACGTTGTCGAATTCTTGAAACTTCGAACCTAAGAACATTAAACTCAGATTTTCGAAGTTTCAAGAATTCAAACGTAAAAAAAATAAATAAAAAACCTAAAACCTACCTAACTGTTGCAAGTTCGGTACTGCACTGTAGTACAATCTCGGAGTTGGTATAGTTAAAGAGTGGGGTGTGGAGGGTGCAGGGGGGCTTGCAAGACTTTATTCTGTTTTTGGTTTTTATTTTTTTTTTTTAGCGTTATCAAAGTTCTGACACTTCGAACATAAGGGTTCGACCTTATGGGTTCGAAGTTTTAGAACTTGTAGGAACCCCTCTTCACAGCACCCTCAGTCTGCCCAGTAATGACTCCTTCTGCAGTTCATATGGAGTTACATGTATTGGTAACTTATCTAAATATGACTTTTCATTTCTTGGATTGAATTCACCTCTCCTTAACCATTCCTGCATTCGTTCCTGATCATCATGAGGTTCTTCCAGAAGTTTTCTATACTTGCAACTATATTTATGTTTTATCCACATTTTGTGCCTTCTCATCTGGTCCTTCACCTTATATTCTTTCTTTTGTTTTTTGGCACATTCAGTTGCTGCCTGGTTTTTATCTACTTCTGATTGATTTCCATTCATGCTTGAAGTCGATATGCTTCTGCTAAATTAAGCATAGACATGATCTTAGATTTATTCTCCTCATGTTTTAACTTTCACTGCATTTGGATTTTGTGAGGTCAGTAGATATGTGTGGAGTCCCACAATTGCAGATCTATACATGTAAACAATTTCAAGAAGGCCCAACCCTCCTTCGGAACGGGAAATATATAATCTTGGTATACACTGATTTTTATAAATCATTTGGCGAGCATGAAGCATCATTCTTGTTTTAATATCTAATCTGTCCAACAAATTTTGGGGCCAGTCAATCACTCCAAACAATCACTCCAAAACTGTAAGTTAGGACTGGAAGAGCAAATTGGTTTATAGCTTGGATCTTGTTCCTAGATGTCAATGCTGTTCTCAGAATTAATTTAAGTCTTCTAAAGTATTCCTTACTGAGTTTTATTCACATTTGTTCATGTTTTATTGTGGATCCTTCATCAATTCCCAAGTATTTATACACTCCCTCTTGCTCAAGTTCTTTTATATCACATTCTTGTCCCAAACTGATGTTTTCCTGGTGCTGCAGTTTTCCTGCTTTAAAGGTTTCTTTTGCACATTTATCAAGACCAAATGACATTCTAATATCATCTGAAAAAGTTTTGACAACCTGCAGCTGTGCTTTCAGTTCCTCATCTGATGAGGTATACAGTTCTAAATCATCAATAAAGAGAAGATGAGAAGTCATTAGACTTTATTTTCTAGGAGCCAAATTATAGCCATGGCCTAAGCTGTTATGTAAACAGCTTAACGGATTAATGGCAAGGCAGAATAGCAATGTGACAGAGAGTCACCCTGGAATATCCCCCTTTGACTTTTTATCAATGGGATAATAATCTGTCCTTTATCATGGCTTAAATGCAAAGTGGTCTGCCATTTTTTCATGGTTACTGCAATGTAGCCAATACATTTTTAAGCACTCTTTTATCCATGAATGTGGGATACTATCAAATGCTTTTTTGTACTCAAGTCCATGCTATACTTAGATTCTTCCCCTTTTTACAGTTCTCCACTATAACTTTATTTAACAAAAAATGATCCTTTGTTCCATATGACTTTATTTTATTGCCCTTTTGTTCTACTGCCATAATTGAGTTTTCTTCTAAGTGACTATAAACTCTGTTGGCGTCAATTCCCATGTATAGTTTATACTTTGTTGGAAGGCAAGTTATTGGTCTATAATTTTTAGGGTAGCTTGCAGGTTCACTCTTAAGTAAGATGTTTTGCTTGTTGTTAGCCAGTGTGGTGTCTGTTCGTCGTGCACATATAAATAGTTCTTACTCATTGCTAAATCATCGTGCAAAGATGTTAATACTTTTAACCAAAAGTTAGGTACTGCATCTGGGCCTGGGGTTTTCCAGTTAGAGGCTTTTCTTAACTTTGTTTCAATCTCTCTGGCTATTACATCATCCAATTTCATATCCTGTACCTTTAAACTTCTTATTCTTTCTTTTACTTCTTATATCCATTTAGCATCTTTGTTATGTTCCACAGGATCTTCATAAATACTTCTCCAAAATGTATCTACTTCCTCTTTTTTTGGTGGTCTTTCAATTCCTTTTACCTTATTTCCCAATTCTCTGTAAAACTTTTTTGGGTCATCAGTAAATTGCTTTTTTTGTACTTTTCCCTTATATTTATCTGGGTATCTTCTAAGTTTTTCCGCCTGTGTTGAAATTTTTAGTTTGTTATTTGCGATAGTGCATGATAGATCCTGGTCTGTTCTAATACTGTGCATTGCATTAATCACATCTATCTTTCTTAGTATTTTTGTTGAACTATTCCCTCTTCTATAATCTAACAGTGACACTTCTTGTCTTAATTGCTTTATAGTTTTCTCTATTCGATACTTCCATGATGATATTCGATTTCTCCCCTTCATTTCCCTCACTACCCTGTGAGCCTGTGGTAGAACTTTATCAGTTATTAATTTAGCAGCACAGTAATATATCCTGTTTACCTCTGTTATATCACATGGATCTCTATGGGGAGTTCTAATTACTGCATTCGTTTTACCAGACTTCTGACTTTTTGGGTTTTATTGACCTTCTGCAGTCTATTTATTTCATTGATCTTAATATATCTATCCATGTCCATTAAATCAAACAACTCTTCTCTTAGCTCAATTTCTTCCAAACTGAGGGCACATCCCTTGTTTTCTGTTTCCTGTGGGCAGTCTATAGAAACTTCTATAGCATCTTCCTGTGGCACTCTTCAACTTCATCCTGTGCCATCTATTGCTCAGTCATATGGGAACTCACTAGCCTATCACTCCTCAACATTGACTTCATCAGAGTTTCCACAGTTTCCTGTTCTTTTCCTTGCTGTCTAGCTTCAAGTGAACATTTATACTGGTTTCCTGTGGACGGCTCCAAAATATCTTGATATGGCACCTGATCAATTGCTTCCTGTTCACTGGTTTCCCTTTAATTTGGATATCCATTGCTCTGTCCTGTTGTGGTGCTTTCTGCATTCGATTTTCTACACTGAATCCTCCTCTTTGTAGCTGTTCCATAACCTCAGTTTCTATTTCTTTGACTTCTACATTACTAATCTCTTTATCTACTGTTCCTCTTAGTCTTTTTATTTTTTGTATTGTAAAGTTTGCCATATCTGGATTCCTTTGCCTGTATTTCTCTTCAAATATCTTTGGTGCTGCTCTTTTTATATTGGTTAGTTTTGCTTTCTGCTTTGCATAAATATTACACCATATTAAATCTTTTTCCTTTCCCATGTCCATATTTCTTCTTCACATGTCTCCGGATCTTCTTGCTTTTCCTTCTTCTGGGGACTCAATTCATTGTGCTGTGATGTAGTCTGTGTTAGACCTTCTACATTAAATCCTTCACTTCGCAGGCACTCCATAACTTCAACTTCTATTTCATTAACTTCTGCTTTACTAATCTTCTTTTTCCACATTATGTCTTTGTGATATATTTTTTTTTGTTTTAAAATTTTCCATATCTGGATGCTTTTGCCTGTATTTCATCATTAGCCCCCTTTTTCCCATTTTTCTACATCGGGTCGGGGTATCGTGTTAACTGTCGCCAACTCTCTCGATTCAGTGCCACACTCCTGCCTTCTTCAACACTCATGCCTGACTGTCGCAGATCTTCTTTCACACAATCCATCCACCTCTTTGCTGGTCATCCTCTCTTCCTCTTACCTTCTTCCTGTCTGTTCCAAATCTTCCTCACGAGATTGTCTTCTGCTTTTCTGCACGTGTGCAAACCACCGTAATCTGTTCTCTATGATCTTTTCTGCAACTGGGAGTTACTTTGGCTTCTGCTCTTATGTCCTCATTTATTTGTCTGTCCCACAGTGTGCATCCTACCACCTTTCTCAGGCACTTCATTTCCATAACCTCTAGCTTCTTCAACTGTTCTGCCTTTACTGCCCAGGTTTCTGTACCATACAGTAGTACAGATTTTCAGCTTCTTTGGCATTCTTCTGCCATAGACTACACCTGATACTCTATGCTAGTTGACTGCAGCCCCTCTGATTCTAGCTTTGACCTCTTCATTCAGACTACCCTTCTCCTCAACTACTCCTCCCAGATACTTGAAGCTGTTTACCTGTTCCACTATCTTCCCTTCTATCTCTATTCTCAGCTTCTTCTGATTTCCCCAGTTTGCTGCCATTACCACCATCTTATATGTGCTTAGTTTCACCCCATGTGCCTTCAGATTTGCATTCCATTCTCCTATCCTTTGCTGAAGTTCCAGCTCAGAGTCTGCCTGTACTGCTACATCATCTGCATACAGCAGCTTTGTTGATCCGTCCTCTCCAACCTGTTTGCTAATGTAGTCCATCACCTGTATGAACAGCAATGGGCTCAGAGTTGAACACTGATGTACACCCGCACCCACTGGGAACCCCTCTGTGAGGCCGAACACTGTCCATAATTGAGTCATTGGGTCCTTGTACATAGCCTGCACTAATTCTACCAATGTTTCTGGGACTTCAAACCACCGCAGTACTGCCCAGATCAGCTTTCTTGGGAACTTGTCATATGCTTTCTCCAAGTCTAGGAATGCCCAGTTGGACTCTCTCCTCATCTCTAGCTTCTTCTCAAGTATCTGTCTCAATGCAAACATTGGGTCAGTTGTGCTGCATCCTGATCTGAATCCAAACTGCTCATCTCCCATCTTACATTCTACTACTCTGCGTATCTGTTTATCAGTCACCCTCTCCAGAACTTTCATGCGATGTGATAGGAGTTTGATGCCTCTGTACTGCCCAGAGTTGTGGATGTCCCCTTTGTTCTTGTACACTGGCATGAGTCATCTGGGATACACCTTTCTCTCCACACTGCTATTAGTACCCTCAGGAGCCATTTCTCCCCCATCTCACCCAGCATCTTTATCATATCTGCTGTGACCTCATCTGAGCCTACTATTTTCCCTGACTTCATCTTCCTTAGTGCTGTTCTTACTTCTTCTAGGGTGGGATTCTTTTCTTCTCTCATTGTAGGCTGTTTCTGGGGCAGTACAGCTTCTGTGGGGTTTTCTTCATTCAGAAGCTGCTGGAAATACTCCTTCCATCTGCCTTTAATATCCTGTGGACTGGTGAGCAGGTTGTTGTTGGCATCCCATATGAAGGGTGTCTGACTATCTTCTTTATCTTTCTGTCTTTGCCTTGCAACCTGATATAGTTTCTCTGTGCCCCTTACTGAGTCACTTTCCAGACATTGGTACAGTGCCTCCGATGCCCTATTCTTTGCTATTGCAACTTCTTTCTTAGCTTTTTTGTTAACAAAAGAAAGCGAGCAACAAACTGAGCGGTGTCAAAGCAATAAAAGAAATTCAGATTTTATTAGCGCTTTCGGTGGGGTCAGTGCCTCACCTTCGTCAGACAACAACTAAATCAATTAACACCATTTTATACTCAAATAAAAACAATTATTCAATTAAATTCAAAAAGTGTCTCATAAACTTATCGTTAAAGAAACACACATTATAAACCAGTTCGTACCACATGAAGCACTATTAAGACAAAAAAGACTCATTGCAACACAAAACAATAAGCATTATATTGAATCCTATTAAATAAACTACTCTAAAATTAGTGATTGCATAATATAACACAATAAATATACCACTCGTATTAAATAAAAATATATATATAATATTAAAATGATGATTAAAATTTACAATCCATTATTATAGAAATAAGAATGGAAAATGACTATTCAAAACAACTAAGGATATACCCTTACTAACATAGGATATATGTGTACATGACATCATATCCTATGAATTTCCTATAATTAATCAACAATGGAAAAATAAACATGTTTGCAAATTTAAATAAAAAGATTAAAAACGTTGGTTTTTATTGGCATCATGAACGTGAGGCACTGACCCCCACCGAAAGTGCTAATAAAATCTGAATTTCTTTTATTGCTTTGACACCGCTCAGTTTGTTGCTCGCTTTCTTTTGTTATTTATTCGTTTGGTTTGTTAAGCTTCTTTGTTAGCCAACCAGTAGTCCTTCTTAGTCTGGTCAGTCTTTTCTGTCTCCCACTTCTTCCTGTACTCCTTTTTTCTTTTGATGACTTCCTGGACTTCTGCATTCCACCACCAGCTTTCCTTATGTATTTCCATACCTGGCTCAGCCACATATCTTTTCTGTAGTCCTAACACATGCTATTTTTAGGCGCTGCCATTCTTCTTCAACTCCACCTATTTTCTCCTCTTCTTGGGGTGCTAGAGCCCCAAGCAATTCCTTGAAATGTTGTACTTTCTCTCCAGTCAACTTCCAGGTGTTCAGCCTGGTCTGTGCCTTCTCTGACCACTGCTTACAGCTGATTGTGGCAACTAGTGGTTTATGCTGTGGGCTGACTGTTTCACTGGGGATGACTTTGCAATCATGGATTCTGCCTCAGTGCCTTTTCCTTACTAGAAGGAAGTCTACCTGAGTTGCATGTTGACTACTCTTGTATGTGATCTTGTGACTGTCTCTCTTTCTGAACCATGTATTGGCTACTATCAAGCCATTTGTCATACAGAAGTTTAGAATGGCTTCTCCTTTATTCTTATTGCCCCACCCATGTGGACCCAGGCAGTCCTCATATCCTTTTCTGTCTGTCCCGTTCAAGTCACCCATTATCAACACCAATTCATGTTGTCCTGCTTTATCTGGTAGGTCCTGCAACTGCTGTCTGAATGTACTCTTTTCATCACAACCCTAATACTGCCCTATCATTACACTGGAGTCTGGCTGCCATGAGTCTGTCATTAATCCTGATGATATCCATTACTGCCTTCTGAAACCTCATTCTCACCACAATTCCCACACCATTTCTAGCTTGCCCTCCACCTGAGTAGTAGACACTGGATCCCAAGCCAAGTGGCTTTACTGCACTGCCCTTCCATCTCCTGGATACATAGGATGTCCTGCTCCTCCATATCATCATGTCATCCACTTCCAAGCTGCGTCCTATCAGTGAACCTACATTAAGCGTAGCAATTCTTGGTTCATGTTTGGCAGGTTGGTTGGCTTTACGTCCAGCTTTTCGCTGTATCCGAGGTAACCCAGGCTGGGAAACTAGTATTGCCCCAAGGATGCTGGGCTTTATGGCAGGCACACAGTGGCCAATAGGGGCACATATACCCCTCCCACCATTAACACCGGTCCCTGGCGTGCGTCAGAGTAGGCCGGGTCCTCAACCCACTTATCACCAGTAACTACCCATGCCCATTTTTGGCGACATTAGTCAACAGGACCAAATCACCTAGAGCCATATTTTACACCGCCGAATGGCTAGCCCTGCCACGATGCTCAGTCTGTGATCTGTGTTCTTCTGTCTTGAGGATACTATGCACCACAGTAGATGCCCAAAGCAGTTGGTCTGTACAATTCTTCCCCCTATAGGGCACCATGTAGAGTCTGTGCTGCTGCCCACAGCTACATTCATTGGTGAGCTTGAGATGGAAACACTCAGCATGTTTTTCGGACATAGGAGACACCCCATGGAGACATAGGGAAAACATGCAAACTCCAAACAGGCACTGGTCAGAGGTCAGGATTGAATCTTGTAGCTTGTGCATATGAGGCGAAGACCTTAACCACTAAGCCATCTGGCCTCTCTACTGCCTGTATTTTGCCTGTATTTCTCTTCGAATATCTTTGAGACTGCCTTCTCTATATTAATTAACGTGTCTTTCTCCTTTGCATAAATATCGTAGCATATCAAATCTCTCTTTCTTTCCCATGTCCATATTTCTTTTTTATATTTTTCAAATACTTCTAGGTTTTGTTGTTTATATTTTTGCCCTTCCTCAGAGGCTTCTTTTTACAAACAGATCAAAGTTTCTTGATCTATATACTGTTTTTCAAATATCTGTTGTATTAATGAACACAAATTTTTATTTGAAGCTTCTGACAGTTTTTCTTGAGGAAGTATTTTTCTTTCCTCTAATTTCTATTTTAATCGTTTTGTATATATGGTGCCTGGAAATTCTGGGCTTTTTATATAATTCTAACAATACATAATTTCTTTCTTATCCTCAATAGTCCACTCTGTCTTTATTGCTCTTCTTTGGCCAATTAATTTTTTCTGATTTTTGTGGACTGCTACTTCCTTCTACAATGAGGGGGGGGGGCTGTATAAGTCAACTAATGGCTTGAAATGTATCCATTCTTGCATGATTGATAATCGTCTAAAGCTCTAGATGTCTAAGATGGTTGCCATGGTCATTTATGCCTTACTTATGGATACCCATCTTGTCTCCCAATATCACCAATAGTAGAGGCAAACAACAACAAATTGAGTACAAGGTGTGAGACCTGCAATAATTATTATGATAAGTTGGCACTAAAAGACCAGATTTCAGCTGCTGTAAAATTTTGTTTCCATCCTAAGAACATTGTCCTTACTAAGTACACCATTACTCCTTCAGCCCTCCCTACTGTGGTGTTTGCCCTGATGTCCTGTTTTTTGGAGTACTGTAGCCCCCCCCCCCCCACACACACACACAAAGTTCACATCTTGCTCGTCAGCAAAACTTTACAGCTAAGGCATTCACTGTGGGTCTCTAGGTACCATCACATTACGTCAGTTGTGTGTCAATTGCACTAGCTTCCAGTAAGACAGTGACTCATAGATGAAGTTATTGTCTTGTTCTATTTAGCTCTACACAACTTAGAACCCCCTCCCCTTATTGGCAAGAGTTGTTGACATAATGCCAGCTGACTCAGTCTCTGAATTCAGTCTGTCAGGGCCTGGAAGCCCTGGTCAAATTGTCTATGATTTCTGGCCTTTGCTCACCAATTAAGCATTCCACGGGTTGGTTTGATAGCCGTTTATCTTGTTAACCATTACTATGTTGATGCTGTCAACCAATATTACTATGGGCAGGATTCACGAAGCCTCCGTGTAAGAGATACATGGCTTACACGGCGGCTGCAGTTAAATGGTGTGATGTCAGCATGTCATGCATATGCATGAGGGCATGCTGAATCACACCTAAGGCTAACACGGTCCGTGGAAGACAGTAGGGGGCGTGTCCGTAGGCCGAGCCCTGCAAGCGGACATGCCCCCAGAAGAGTAAAATTGCCCAAAGTAAACACCCACGACAGAGGCCATGGAAATGTAAATAAACACAACACAACACATGCCCCCACAGACTATGAACATAAAATATGTAAATGAACATGTTATATATTTTTTTTAAATCGTAAAGATGTTTGCCCGTGAGTGCTGCTTTGCTGGGCGTGCCCGTAGCTTAGCCACAGTTAGCAGTCAGTGAAAAAGGATATAAGAACTAAATATGCAAAGTAAGCCAAAAAGCAATAGCGTAGCGGTAGAGACGTCGGCTGAAGAGCATGCATTCATGGTTCGAGCCCCCACAACATCAATTTTTATTTTTAGTAAAATAAGCACGAAACAAGTCCCTGACAAACATGTACACAAATAAAATCATAGTTTATGTAAAATGTAATGAAATAGTCCATTTATTTTGAAGAAATGTGAGATAACACAACAATAAAAAATGCGAGATGTGCCTATAGCTCAGCTACAGTTTAACAAGGTGAGTGCATCTGCCCGTAGGTGAGCAGTGGTTTAACAGGTGTAAAATGAGTGCTTGTAGGTGAGCAGTGGTTTAACAGGTGTAAAATGAGTGCCCCTAGCTGAACTGAGCGTAATATGCGTGCTAACAGCCAAATGAAGCGTAAACCAGCGTAACCCGTTTGCGCGGAGCTGCGTACCGCGTCAACAAGCTAACCGACGGGCAACGTTGAGCAAGCTGTATCAAAACTGCCTTTACACAGACACACCCCTTAGCCTGTCTAGACAGTCATAAAAAATAAAAAGCAGTGGCCAGGTTCGAACCCAGGATACTATGCACCATAGTCAAGGTACTGAACCACTAAGCCATGACAACAGTACCTAAAAACGCAATAATAGCAAATATATAGGAATGAATACAAAGTGGAGCATGACAAAGCAGGTTTTGTGAAGTTGATACAATTCCAAAATGGCCAATCACAGATATGTGTGGGAAAAACGGCATATATAAGCCCCATAGGCGGGAATACACAGCATAAACCATTGTAGAACTAACTTGCAGCCAGAATGTCAGGAGTAGGTGAGGGTAGTTGCTTTCGACAACAGAGGTGGGGCGTTGAGGAGTCCAGATACATGGTCTGGCTCCTAGTCCACAATCATGAGGCCCAACTCATGCAGGGCCAGGTCCTGTGGGGAGCATATAGTGCTGAGACGTGGGACCGGTTGGCTCATGATCTCACCAGTGCCACAGGGATTCCAAGGACTGGTGAGCAGGTCCGTCACCACCATGCGGACCTGAAGAGACGCAAGCAGGACCAATTGAACCTTTGGATCCAGGAGGCCCGGCAAATGCCCAACGCCCCACTACTGACTAAGTTACATTTAATTATGTATGTAAGAAATTAAACTAGCTGATATTATGGAGATGTGTATTCCAATATTACTTCATTTATATTACAGCTGCAGGTGTCCGTTCTGCGAACCGCAGAGCCTATGGCGATAGGCTGGTGCGGTTGCACCATCAGGCAGGTCAGTAATCCTCTCCCAGTAACTGTAAAGAAATATAAAAGTATGACAGTTAGCAAAAGAGTGCAGTGTAGTCACTAAGTAATAAAATGTGCAAATAACAGTGTAAGAGTGTTTGCAAGTATTGCTTGATTACAAAAGTGTGTTGCAGTCTGTAATCCAAACAGAAGAATGAAAATGTCTGAAATAAAGTCTGAAATAAAGATGCCCCACCTGTAATATAATAGTACACAACCTGCAGCAGGCTGAAAAGTACAGCTGCAGAAGATGAGCAAATCACATGTGTGAAATATACCCCTGTTGAAATACTGAAACATGACAGAAGTGAGACTGCTGGAAAGGATTGTAATAACTACAGGTAAAACATGTCAATAAAGCCTAGAAGTAAGTACCATCCTGAATAGTAAAATGAAAACAAGTGAGAGAGTGTGAGAAAGAGTTATGAATCCACCAATAAAGTAGTAATAACCCCTGAATAAAGTATACTGCAGTCAGTACAGAATGAAATGAATGTGAGAAGCAGAACCAAACAGAAAAATCTGTTCAAAGTGTGAATCTGTATCCTAAAATCTGGATATGTTGCTCTCAGTCTGCAATATGCAGATAGTATGATTGTCTGACATACCAAACATCCACAGTTGTCTATAGCTATATAAAGCAAATGTAGCAGGATGATG
This sequence comes from Protopterus annectens, assembly GCF_019279795.1. Classification (NCBI taxonomy): domain Eukaryota; kingdom Metazoa; phylum Chordata; order Ceratodontiformes; family Protopteridae; genus Protopterus; species Protopterus annectens. The sequence continues at coordinate 1,103,565,919 of NC_056728.1, read as the reverse complement.
TAGCTGAACAAAGCCAGATATGAATGTGTATGAAGAACAATAAAATGTATATTGATGTAGCAGTAACAGTCCTATCACCAAGTTGAAGTAGTTATCATATTGGAAACTGTAGTTAGAACAGTAGTGTGTATATATGTGCAGCTATTAGAAATGTACAGCATATGTATTGGTATTTGAAGGTGTTAATATTATTTTCTTCACCCCACCCTATAACCACATATAACCCATTCCACGTGAAAATGGTATGTGCAATCACAATTAACACCCCTGGACATTTGTCCTGTTGGGTCATAAATATTTGCATGTCCGTTGATGCATCTGCCCTATTCATACATCCAAACCTGATGGCCTGTTGCCATCAATCAACCCTGCATGTTGTTGGACTGTGTATTGCTGTTCAAATTATGCATGTGTTATGCTCGCTGTTCAATGGTGTGAATATCTGGGTGTTTGGTTAATGGGAATACTAATGCATGCTGTTACAACTAATTGCGAATGGTATTGTATGTTACTAACCCAAACTGTCATGACATAATGCAAAACATAGGACGACAGGGAAGGCGGGTTTCAGCGGACCCACCTCTCCCACCTCAGCTGGTGAGTGCACCTGGCACTAGTGCCCAGTCTGGACCCTCCTCCGGTGGCCCTGTGCCACCTGCGGGTAGAAGCGCTGCAGGGGATGGGGCTCATCCCCCCTCTGCAAGCGTGGCCGGAGGAGAACCACCACTCACCCTCCGTAGCGTCCGGACTGTGGTGCGTAGGGAGATCCGGGACTCTGTTCTTGGGCCCCTACGCCAGCTTGAGGCACAGGTGGCACAACTTATGGGCATGCCTGTTGCCCGGCCTACACAGCCCCCAGCACAGCCCCGTCCTGGGCAGTGAAGGAACACTGGCAACTGCCCATGGTTGGGGATATCAGTTCCACTGTTGCCATCTGTGGGCTCATGGGCTCTGGATATCCAAGCATCCGTCCCCGTCAATTGTGTAACCCCCCACACATGTCATACACTGCCCCTGTATGCGTCTTGTTTGTCTTGTCTGTTGACCTACCCAACCTACCTCCCCAGCTATACCGACTTCCTTCAACTGACATACCACTCTCACCTGAAAAAAAAAAAAAGGGGGCACTCTGTACCCACAAAAAATTTACGCCCCATACATAGCTGCCCATTCCACACACATGTCTGCTGGACATGGAAACTATCAATTACAATTGGCTGTACAACAAGTATTATTGTTGTCCTGACACCTCTCTCAGGGGTGGAAGGTTTCAAATGTCACACCAAATTACATACATATGCACAGCTGTTGCTGATGAAGAAATGGGCAGCTATGGGCCTTACCTACATCCCTCCTGCAAATCCCAAGCTTGTTTCCCTACTGTCTTACCCTCTTTGTGACCCCTTTTTCACCACTTTCCTGTCTCCCCATTTTCATTTCTTTCAAAGAAAATAGCTGGTGTGCCAGAGTAAGCACTGTTAAGCGGTTGTAAGCGGGTGTGCGCGGAGCTAAACGCCAGTGCGCATGCGTGAGCTCCGTGCAAACCAGCGCTAACCCGGTTACAACTGCTTAAAAGTGCCTTAGTCACTCTGATTGACAGGTCCTGTAGTCAGTTCAAAAGCAAAATAAAATCCCACTGTCAGTCCCAAACCCAGGACCTTGGAAACAGTAGTCTGCATGACCTACCACTAAGCCATGACTCTTATACAAGAACATTGTGCTAAAATAAATATATCATGCAATAGTAGGAATGAATGTAAAGGGAATATAGGATGTGTAGTACACAAAGCATGTCATTTATACTTACTGTCAAAACTAGTGGATTTCCATAATAGTAGTGTGTGAACAGAAACAGCCATGCTAGTTGGTAGCTAGTAGGTAATAATGTCAGTTAATGTACATATATAAATGTATGTATATTTACATATATATATATATATATATATATATATATATATATATATATATATATAGTTGTAGGTGTCAGTGTGCATACACACTTACTACAGGAAACAGGAGAGAGGAATGGAGAAATGTGAATCTACAACACAGCCTGAATCATGAGAGAGATACTAACCTTTACACTCACAGAACAGTGTCCACAGCATACCAGCATGGTCCCCGCCCTTACAATCTGAAAGGGCAACGCCTATCTCACATACCCTTTTATAGCACTGTCCTGAAATCACAGTGAGAACTGCAATCAGTACACAACTGGCTGCATGCAATTAGCAAATGCTGGCTTACAATTGGTGCAGAGGCCATCACATGGACTTATGCAGATACCTACAAAAGCATCCTGTACTCACACTCCACACATGCAATACATTCATTGCACTGTCTGGAGGCAGACAGAGAGAGAGAGAGAGAGAGAGACAGACAGACAGACAGAGACAGAGAGAGAGAGAAAAAAAAAAAACACAAACAACACACGGTACACACACTGAGTCTAAGCTGTCAGCAGTGACAGTAGCAAGCCGTGCCAGCAGCAGGAAGCAGTAGTAGTGGTAACGCAACCAGCTGCGACAAACACAGGTAATGTAAAGTAACAGGTTAATAGTCTGCATACTGTGAACCCTCCATATGTGTCATAGGTCTGTATCTATAGGTATGTCCATGTGATATGTTGTGTGCACGTAGTTCCACCAAAAGGGGATGACTATACATTACATGTCATTCAGTGTTAGGCCATGATCCTGGCAGCAGTTTTCCATTGCAGTGAGGCCTGTCTGTAGAATATGTGTGTCAGCTGGTGTAACGACTATGGCGCTTAGTTAGCAGTCATCTGGGAACTTTGTCATCCACAACCCGCACATGTTCGCTTTTACATCTGAGAAATAAATGCCAAACAAGAGGGGTCCTAGGACAGAGGCCTGTGGGATACCACATGTGACTGGCATTGAGTCTGACATGGCTCCTACAATATCGATATTATGGATTCTGTATGTCAACCAGTGTGCAACCCATCATGTGACATATGTAGTAACATGTAAGCTAATGAGCTTGTCTATGATGCCTGAGTGGAGTACTGTGTTGAAGGCCTTAGGCAAGTCCAGGTAGGCTGTATGGATTGCGTTGCCCTCATCAATGGCTGTAGTGACTGTTTTGAAAGGTCAAACAGGTTCAAAAGGCAGGATCAGCCCATCACAAAGGCAAACTGGCTGGGAACAAGTGTCTGCAGGTACCCAATATCGCTGTATAGGCGTCCCATACTGAATCATTCCATAGCTTTGCAGACCAGGCTGGTTAAGCTTATGGTGCGGTAGTTCACAGGGTCAGTAGAGGTGCCTCTTTAGTGGAGTGGGACCACTGTTGCTGTATGCCAGTGTTCAGGTACATATCCTGTAGTACGGCCAAGGTTAAATATCAGTCTTATATGCGGTTGTATGTCCTCTTGGAGTTCACGTAGCACACATCCAGGGATACCATCAGGTCACATTGATGCTGTGTGTTCTGCTTTGCTGAGGGCGGCCCTCACCTGGACATGTGAGATGATAGGGAGGTTACATTCAGCTGTGATATGTATTTCTACTTGTGGGGGAGAAGGAGGGGGGATACGTGCACCGAACCTGTCTGCAAGAATGTTGCCAATATCTGTGTGTTCGGTGAATGTTAAGTAGGTGTGTAGTAACTCAGAGCATATCTGAGGCATTTGGTCCATATGTGTAACATAACTGAAGAAGGCCTTGTGGTTATCTATAGTGTTCGTGGCCATTTCCCTCCCAGAGTAGGCCGTGGATGTTGTTATGAGAGACCGTAGCTTATTACCAGTGCTGACCACAGATGCCTTCCCTTAATGTGAATCTGCTCTGTCCTGTAGTAGCCTCCTTCTGTTGTTATACAATCTGCCTTTGGCTGGGGTCCACTGGACAGGATGCCTAACCTTTGTGCATAGGGTCTGGGTTAGAAATGTGTGTGCATGTTCCATGCAATCTTTGGGTTGTTCGTGGGAAGCATTCGCAAAGGGGTCAGCAGTGTGGATTGTGGCTTCCACTGGCCCAGTGGGCTGCATGGATACCATCTCAGTCCTAACAAGTGAATAACTGTCTAATCACATACATATCAAAGTAGTCTACTGTGCTGGTGGTGGTGGTGGTGGGATATGTATATCCAGGCCGAGTAACTTGTGTCCAGCTCACACTAGTGGATGGCGTTCCACATACAGTACCTTGGTATGAACCCCCAGAGTGAGGTTGTGCATTGGACCTGTTGCAGTGTGCTGACCGATGGGGCATGCTACTATGTTGTATGGAATGTGGCAGGTATTGTTGCACAGGTGTTGGCTGAGCACTGATATCTGGCCATGTACTTGCGTATCCACCAAGAGACACACACATGCTACATATGGGAGTAGTAGTATATCACTACACTTGAGTATCATGTATAGTATGTGTGCCATATATTGCTGACATAGTCTGCTGATATCCTGTTTGTGTTCTCTTCCAGGGACATGGTGCATCAGCGTAATCCCGCCTACTCTGCAGCAGAAGATGAGGAGATACACCAGAGCCTGGTGCGGGATTATGACATACTGTTTTCCCGCACCAGCCAGAATCAGCAGGAGAGGGCTGCACTGTGGCAAGACCTTGTCCGTAGGGTAAATGACATTGGCACGCATAATAGGACATATGAGCAGGTATGACATCACTGCAGTGATTTAATCAGAAATGTCCGTCAGCGTGCGTCGGATATCCACAGGCAACAGGTTGCCACAGGAGGTGGGGTAGCCACACATCCCCCCCTCACCAGACTGGAGGGGCTACTCCTAAGTGTTGTGGCTCCAGCCCCAGAACAGCAACAGCAATACACCTGCATCATGATGGAGGCTGGATCCACTCAGGAGCACGACATGGAGCATGCAGGTAATATGCCATATGTACACTTGACTATTCTATACACTGTTAGTTTATGCATGTGTAAGGTGTGTCCATGGTATGTAGCTGTCAACATAGTATGTAATTGTGCAGGTGTGATATTGGCAATATCAGCAGCTGACGTGTGAAAGGCAACTGGTGTACTACTGCACTGTATAATATGCAGTATCAATGGCACAGTTGTGCCCACTGACATTAATCTCCTCATTTCTGCAGGTCCCTCCGGTGTTACAGCAAGGAAGGCCATCCATGCTGGTGAGTGTGTTTTAACAATACCTATAATAGTCCTGATAGTGCTAGTAATACTAGTGTAACTCAGTAGTGCTCTGTGTGTATACTGCGGGGTGTGCATGTGTGCATGTGTGCCTGTGTCCATGTGTGCATGTGTGCATGTGTGCCTGTGTCCACGTGTGCATGTGTGCATGTGTGCATGTGTGCCTGTGTCCACGTGTGCATGTGTGCATGTGTACATGTGTGCATGTGTGCATGTGCCCACGTGTGCATGTGTGCATGTGTACACGTGTCCACGTGTCCACGTGTGCATGTGTGCATGTGTGCCTGTGTCCACATGTGCATGTGTGCATGTGTGCAAGTGTGCATGTGTGCATGTGTGCCTGTGTGCATGTGTGCATGTGTGCATGTGTGCATGTGTCCACGTGTGCATGTGTGCATGTGTGCATAAGTGCATCACTGGTAACATTGTGTGGACACTGTAAACTGTGTTTCCTGTCTTCCTCCCACAGGTTCTGGTGCTGCTCTGGTGTCCTGCAGCAGGGAACCTGAATCTGGTGCCACAGATACTGATAATGATGATATCTGTGTAATGGCACAGGAAGGTGTGTCAGGGTCCGCCATTGGTCAGCCAATTAACAGTACACAGCTGTCAACCCATCAGTGCGCACAGTCATCCTGCCAGTACATCCTATGTCACCATTGTCCCTAGGTGATGGACAGGATACAGTGGGCATTGACCAGGGTAATGTGGTATCTGTGGCACATGCTTCCCCACACAGCAGCCATGGGCAGGGTCCTGCGATGGTACCACACAGACAGTTGCCCATGGGTTCTCGGGGGAGCATCCGTGGGCGTACTGCCTCTGGCAGACGTGCCCAAAGAGGTCTGTCAACCTCAGCTATGTTTTGGGCTGTCATGCAGGCACAGTCGCGTATGGAAAGGTACACCAGACAGGGTCAGAGGGAGCTGAGAGCATGTTGCACAGCCATGACTGACAGTATGCGTGACATCGCGGATGCTATCCGTAATTTCACCGATGTCATAGACAGACGTTGTGGGGACATATTACAGCAGTTCCACAATGACATGTCCATGAGCCAGGGCAATGGTGGACGGTTGCGGCGTCGACGTGGCCGTATGCCAGCAACAGCAGCAGCTGGCAGTCGGCGCGGACGACAACAGGCCCGCAGACGCCCCCATAGTGCCAGCAGCAGCCCCAGCAATGCTGGGTCTGTGCTGTCATTGGAACGCTCCAGGAGACCATGTGCACGTGGCTCTGGACAGTCCCAACAGGGACCTGTGTCCAGTCAACACACTCCCACTTCTGATGACAGTACCCAGTCTGGCTTAGTACCGGATACGGTCCGTAGCACCCCTGCCAGGCACAGGTACCGTGTCCGTGCCCACAGACACTGATCTGTATGACCTGCCAGGTGCAGTCTGTGGCTGTCCACAAACTCCTGTATATGGCAGCCATGAGGTGGAACTGTGTGCGTGCATACACACATGCGAAATGTTAACACCTAGGGCTACCACATACACACACACACTGCACCAACAGTGCCCCACCCTGTACTGCTGTCCCTCACCAACACACATACACACACATGTCAATTGGTGGTATCAGTGGCAGACTCAGGCATACCTAATTCACACCCTGTGCATATGATGAAACTGTGCCACCTCCTGCAATCTCCAGCATCAGTGCAGGAACAGGTAAACACATTGCTGATGCACAAGGTGACTACATAAAAGTGTATTAGTAGTATCATGTTGGTAACAGTACAGTGTGCTGATATGACTGTGTGTATATCCCAGCATACCTGATGCAGTAATCGTATGACTGTCCTGAATTGTTATCTACACCCATAGTACATACCAAAGTGTAACAGCTGCACATTTTTGCATACCGGTGGTAAGGATGTCAACAGATAGCCACATACATGGGTAGCACAGGGGGGAAGCTAATGCAAGTAGTGATACGCAATGATGGACATGTACAGTAATGGTGGCAAGTTGCCCACAACGACTATGCAATGTGGAAGTTTGCGCATGTTCATATGTGTGCAGTACCAATGTAATCCAAATCACAATTAACTATGACATAATATCAGTTCTACCATGGACATCTGAGCTGTGCATTCCTGGGTACATGTTGATAGTGCCTACATATTTGCACTGTTACCTACTGTTAGTGTTACCCCTTCTTTGTTGTACAATGGACTACTTCCAGCCCTGCTTACTGTAGCTTTGTTTGCATGCATGTTCGCTACGCCTTCCCTGGAACACTGCTTTCACCTGCAATGCAGAGTTACAGTGCTTCTGTGGACTCCTAGTGACATCTGCATAGTGTACGATACGTATGTCAAGTTTACACATGACAGAACGTCACTGTCTGTCCTGTTCGCATGTACGTTGCCTGTGACACATTGCACATGTCTTACCTGGCATTTACCCACGTGTGCAGTCATATATGCCAGTGCTATGAAATCAGTAGCAGTACACCCACACATACACACCTTCAGTATGTTGCTCCCCATTGGCCCTATGTGTTGGTAATCACCATGGCAATCACACTACTATGGTAGCATGTGCAAAGGTAACCTGTGAATCACCTCTATGGTCCAGTTGTGGTTTATGTGAGTCATGTGGCAATGTCACAGCTGCCACATGTATGCAGTCAACCCTCACCCCTGGCCAGGAACGTACAACACATGTGTGGGATGCCACCACATAGCCAATCTGGGGACTGAGCACTCTGAACCCAGTAATGCCATACCCTGTCAGGTGGCATGACATACTACAGTGACTACAATACCAGTCAGACATAGACCCGCACTGACAGCAATCTGAACACACTGGGGCATACTTGGAGACACAAAATAGCATCCTGCCTGAGCATCACACACCTCCACAGCTGGCACACAGGCATACGTTACATCGGAACAGAGCACATGCCACACATGGCACACACATCCCTTATGTCACACACTCACAGCCTGTAGGGCTACACAACACACCTGCTACAGATGTGTCAGGTACCTCTCTTGGCCGCTGCAGTGGGGTCCCGCTCAACAGGCTGTACATGGTGAAGGTCACAGTGATATGCCTGTGGGGCACTATGGTCCGCCATAAAACACATGCATACAGGTCAGTCAGAGGCATGGACACATATGACTTAGTCATTGACCATGCCACTATGGATGACCTGAGACATACCTCCCTGGACTACATGATAGGGAACATAGAAGGGATCTCTCAGCATGTGGCACGGGTCAGTATGAGCCTGATCTTGGTTGCCATCATACCCTGACCAGGTATGCTACCACTATATGTAGGAAGGGTGTTCTATGTCTACATTCTGCTCAATCTCCAATGTCATTCATAGGGTATCCACTGGCTGTCAACGTGTGCTTACATGCTAGGGAAGCCACAATGATTTGTGAGGGGCAGCCTGCATGTGACACCCATGGGCCAATGTATATTGGCGAAGCCCCTTGATACACACATAGTGCCTTATGCTGCAGGACACAGATTACATAGCCACCTCCGCGGGTATCACACAGGATAGGACACTAACAGTGATGCTACACAACACCAGCAGTGTACACCGCAAGATGCATGCACTGGACACTGTCCTCAGCACGGTGAACTGCAATGTCTGTGCAGTACCAGAGTCCTGATTCACGGTTCACAGGTGCAACCCATCACTGCCAGGTTATACCTCATACCATGCCTGTTGTCCCCTACACATGTAACACACATGGACGGGGGGGGTGGTATCCCAAGGCACCACAGATACACACACCTCCAGGTTGTTGGCACAGCACAAAGCATCAGGGCCTATTCATGTGCAGCTAACAGTGTGTCGGACTGCCTTCTGGTTCATAGCCTGGCACACACAACCCTCCCATACACAGGAAACCCACCTATCCTCCATAACAACACTGGCAATATGACAGTCTCAAGAACTGTCTTTATATGGCTGGACTGCATCCAGCCAAACATTGTGCGTGAGCATTACTGTAGCTGCAACACACTAGTTGAAAGGTTCCCAGCATGTGGTCACTGAATTGCAGTGGAATAACATGTTACCACTCCCACAACAGGTGGGAACATGCAGCACCTGTACATCGACTACATGTAGACTATATGGCCCAGACCAGATGTGTATCCCCTGCTGTAGGTATTTTACCATATACACCCACACTGTATAGACACATACCGCATGCGGCCCCTGCACAGTAAGACACAGTCATATTGTTATGCATTGCAAATACCATTTATCCATTCGAGGCACGTGTCAGACATGGTAACTACTGCAGGTCACAAGTATTTATGTGTATGTGTCACACACATACATTATGTGTGCATTGCCATTGCTGGTTTAGGCAATGGCATGCATTGTTATGCACAAAGACCCACACAAGGTCATAATGTGTGACACAACCACACGTGGCAGTTGTGGGTTTCCAAAACATACCTATCTGTACTCTGACAATGGTAATAGACCCAGTAGCGGAGCGCACTATTGGCATTACTGGCCAACTAGCCCTGTTTGGCTGTGCTGATAGTGTGGTGACATCCCCTGTGTTTACTGGGGGAATATGCAGCATCTGGTGTATTGTAGTATTTGCCAAAAGGATCTGTTCTCTCACACTTGCAATTATACATATCCTACTACCCCCACACACTTGCAGGATTCATACCCCTATCTAACTATGTCACGACACGTGAGAGAGACGCATTAGCGAAGCGCACTATTCGGATTACTAGAAGGTTCCTCTTTTCCGGCTGTACTTATAGGGTGCTGACATCATCAGTGTTTGGAAAGGGTAATGTGCATCATGTAGTGTGATCTCCTGATTGCCAAAAAAAACATGTTTTTTATACAGAATTGCACATACACAAACGCCCCACATCCAAACACAAACACTTCTAGGTTTCAAACCCCTACCTAACTATGTTTTGACACTTGAGAGAGATGCTTTAGCAGGGTGCGCTATTCGGATAACTGTGAGGTGTCGCTTCTCCAGCTGTATGTATAGGGTGCTGACATCATCAGTGTTTGGAAAGGGTAATGTGCATCATGTAGTGTGATCTCCTGATTGCAAAAAATCACATGTCTTTCATAGAGAATTGCACACACACAAACTCCGCACATCCTAACACACACACTTGCAGGTTTTAAACTCCTACTTAACTATGTTATGACACTTGAGAGAGACGCATTAGCAGAGTGCGCTATTTGAATTACTGGGAAGTTTCCCTTCTCCTGCTGTACTTATAGGGTGCTGACATCATCCGTGCTTAGATAGGGGAATGTGCATCCTGTAGAGTGCTTTCACAGTTGCCAAAAGGGATATTTCCCTCACACAGACTTGCACACACACTAAACACCCTCCACACACACTGGGCAGTTGCCGGATTCAAACCCCTACCTAACTATGTTATAACACTCGTGACAGACACATTAGCGGAGCGTGCTATTCGAATTACTGGGAGGTTCCCCTTCTCCTGATGTACTTATAGGGTGCTGACATCATCCGTGCTTAGATAGGGAAATGTGCATCCTGTAGAGTGCTTTCACAGTTGCCAAAAGGGATATCTCCCTCACACAGACTTGCGCACACACTAAACACCCTCCACACACACTGGGCAGTTGCCAGATTCAAACCCCTACCTAACTATGTTATAACACTCGTGACAGACGCATTAGCGGAGCGTGCTATTCGAATTACTGGGAGGTTTTCCTTCTCCTGATGTACTTATAGGGTGCTGACATCATCCGTGCTTAGATAGGGAAATGTGCATCCTGTAGAGTGCTTTCACAGTTGCCAAAAGGGATATCTCCCTCACACAGACTTGCACACACACTAACCCTCCTCCACACACACACTGGGCAGTTGCAGGATTCAAACCCCTACCTAACTATGTTATGACATTCGTGATAGATGCATTAGCAGAGCGTGCTATTCGAATTACTGGGGGGGGGGTTCCTTCTCCTGCTGTACTTATAGGGTGCTGACATCATCCGTGCTTAGATAGGGGAATGTGCATCCTGTAGAGTGCTTTCACAGTTGCCAAAAGGGACATCTCTTTCATACAGACTTGCACACACACTAACCCCCCTCCACACACACTGGGCAGTTGCAGGATTCAAACCCCTACCTAACTATGTTATGACACTCGTGACAGACGCATTAGCAGAGCACGCTATTCAAATTATTGGGAGGTTTCCCTTCTCCTGCTGTACTTATAGGGTGCTGACATCATCCGTGCTTAGATAGGGGAATGTGCATCCTGTAGAGTACTTTCACAGTTGCCAAAAAGGACATCTCCCTCACACAGACTTGCACACACATCAACCCCACTCACCCACACACACACACACACACACACACACACACACTGAGCATTTGCATGGTTCGAACTCCTACCTACCTATATTATGACACTTGAGGGAGACGCATTAGCAGAGCGCGCTAACCGAATTACTGGGCATCTATTCTGCACCTGCAGTATTTATAGGGTGCTGACATCTTTATTTCTACAGAGGTATGTACATCTAGTACTACCTGTCAGGTGGGGGATAGCATATATATGCATTTGCAGCCACCTACGTCAGGGTCAGAGATGCACATTGCACTGGCAGGTTATGTTCTATACCATGCTTCATGACCACAGGACCTGTAACACACAACACAACCAGTCCAGAACACCACTCCCACATCCAGGACACACACTTTGCTTCCCTGGGAACAGTGCCAGGATATGCAGGTGTTCACATACACCATTCCAGTTGTTAACATCAGGTACAGGCATATTGTGTGTGAGAACTACTCAGGCCTCTACCACTTTACCCTACAGCCACTACAATTTGTGGGTCCATGTGCTATGGCAGAACCACACACCACAGCCACATGGGGGAATACATATTGCTCCTGTCCATCTGCAACATGGGTACTCACTGTTCCACACCAGAGGTAGACCACCATTGTTGATATCTGACCATACCCACCTTTCCCTGGACATCCATATCCCATCCCCACCCCCAGGCAAGGTTGTCACTGCAGACAAACTGTATTTAGCACAAGCAGACTCTACACTTGTGAAGACTGGGGTGGACGACTTCAAAGGACCCATGCTGGGGGACTATACTGGCCACTCTGCATAATCCTTGACAATTGCATTCTATGAGCATGTGTAAGGTTTGCATTGATCATGCTATCCCACATATACCCATGACTGCTCCACAACAAGACACCTGTCAGGTGTACACCAGCCATATATGAGCCGTCCTACAGACAGAGTGAGCTAATACATTGCAGAGCTGTAGCCCACAGAGGGAGGACATCTGTGAACAGTACCGGCACGACACTTCATTCCCACATAATCATCACAACACAGTGTTGACAGTGGAATTGTCCAGACAATGCAGATAGGGCTCCCCTCAGTCTGTTATTGATGGCCACTTACTGTCAGAGGTCCTCAGCAACCCTCTTCCAGCACACGCCAACAACATGGCTGTGGCTTAGCACATTCAAACCCTGGGATCTCCACTGTGCCCCTGCTTGACAGAGGCACAACTCACTAGCCTCACACGTTGCCTTATGTGACCTACTTTACAGTGGCACAGTAGCCTAATGTACTGGGGATGCAGATGCCAAGCCCACTCTGGCTAAGCTGTCATTCCCTAGGGCAACAAGCCTAGTATGTTCAATTGTCAGATGCACAATATTTGTTGTGCTGTTATACTGTTTGCAGGTCTTTATTGCCATAGCATTCCCTGTTCCTATGAACAACTTGTGTATCTGTGGAAGATGTTTGAATATGAGGGCGATCCACTATATCACTTATGTCTCTGTAGTCATTTACTGTGTGCACTGGGCAGATTGCTGTGTTGTGCTTGGTTTCTGGAATGACACGTACAAATACCAGATATGTGTGGCCAACTGCTAAATGGGGATATGGCCTAAGTGTGTGAGCATGCCCAGTTCAGCCTTTCCATGGCATGTTGTCTGACATATGCCTCATTTATCAAAGTGTGCGAGCATGCCCAGTGTGAGCTTTCCATATGTTGAACTCTGAAGTCCACCACATATTTGGGTGTGTGTGAACTTCAACAATATCTCACGTTTATGGTTGTGTGTTGGGTGTCATGTTGTGGACTAACTCGCCAACTGCTTCGTGTCTGCCACAACAGGGATTATACTGTGCCTGCAGGGATTGCATGGGATACTTTGCATACAGTTGTCAGCATCCTTTCATAATGACCTAACACTGTAGTACCGTATAGTGTACTGGTTCAGTACTTTCACTGTGGTGGACAGTATCCTGGGCTTTAGTCCTATCACTGCTTAACATCTTCATAGTGAGCACAACAGACTGTGTAGGGGCCAGTTGTGCACATATGACCATGTTGCATTATGTTCAGATATGGACTACCTACACCAGGCTTGTCCAACATTGGTAGTGTATTCCACAACAAAGGTGGACATTGGCAAACACTAGCGATGTTCCCTAGGCCATTTCTGATGCTAGTCACAGGGTGTGTTTGTCCTTCGATACACATTGTAACTGGAGTTTGCCATGACATATGTCATGGTTAGTATACTGTGCCTCCGTCTACCTCTGACATAACAGTGATACCCAGGGTTAACCTACCATCTCCCATCCACTCATCGGGATTCCTCTTGAGGGGTGTCGATAGGTGACTCTCTGGCTAACCTGTACTGGGAGTTTACTCAAGAGTGGGGGTGCCTTCTGTGTTATGGATCATTCTGTACAGCTTGTCCTATGTATGTCAGTGCTGGGGTTCAGGTCTCTCATGTGCATAGCTCACTGCCATTCAGATTGTACAAGGTGCAGCATGTTCATTGATTCCAGCTTGGACATGGCTTCATACATCAGGCACAGCTTGCCTCTGGCTGGGCAGTATGGCAGTATTTGGAGCTGCAGTTTGTTTACTCAGGCAACACATGGCATCTGTTCATGCTCTTTGCTACTCCTGGTGGGGTACTGTTGTGGACTTTACAGTTGATGGAGGTGTCTGCTGAGGTATATCCCACAGGGGCTATTGTAGTCAATTGTGATGCTGATGAAGGATGACTGCAGAGCCACAGTGACCTCCCCTTATCTACATCTGACAACCTTCATGATTGGGTGGGTATATGGTATGTTTCTGCGAACACTACAGCCACATGTTTGTCCAGTGCAGGATATCTATCACCTTGTGTCCCCAGGTCTCTCATTACATGTTAGGTACGTAATGGGTTAACACCTGTGTGGTAATTTGTGGGCACTTACTATATATCCATGGTGGTTGTCTATACACAGTTCTGCAATTAGCTTGCTGACATGGCTATGGCTCCAGTTGTCTGTTTCTAGGTGGCCCTTTTGTGGGTTGCTTGTGTCAGCTGGGGGTCGGATATGGTGGGCTGTTTGTACTCCTCTGCATACATGTTCAGTCACAGTCCTTCCATGTTGGCCTGTACCTATGGGACATATATACGGAACGGGGGGGGGTCCCACGACCAAGCCTTGTGGGATGCCACTCATATCTGCTTTGTAGTCTCACATGGATGCAGCATGTCTGACCATGTCAGTTCTGTCCTTGGTCTGGTTTGCAACCCCTCTACTGACATAGGGGTATATATTTAAGCTGGTGAACATATCCATACGGAACTCGTAGGGTATTGTCTGGAAGCATATGCACGGTTCAGCTACGCTGTGTGGACCACATTGCCCTCATCAATGACCTTAATGACTGTTTCAAATGGGTCAAACATGTTTAGGGGCAGGATCTGCAGTTACGACAGCCACACTGTGTAGGGTCCGGTATCAGTAGGTCCACAATAGCTTTATGTCTGCGGTACATACTGATCCTTTCCATAGCTGTGCAGACCAAGCTTGTCAGGATCCTGGGGTGGTAGTTTGCAGTATCCATTCAGGCAACACCTTTGTTGTGAAGGACCACTGTTGTTGTACACTGCTCTTTGGGTACATATCCTGTGGTAAGGCTGACATTGGGCAGTAGTGTGATTTGGCATTCCATTATTCTTGGAGTCCATGTTGGCCTCAGCCCAGGACACCATCACATACCTTTGCTGCTGTGTGTTTTGCTTTGCAGATGATGGCTGTTACCTCAGCATCTGCAATGTCAGGAGACCAGCAGTCTGCTGGGATAGATATTTTGCATTCTGAGGGGGTTGCACTGCACCTGTCAGGTTGTATGTTGGCAATATGTGTGTGTGTTTGGTATGTTGTTTGTAATATCTGTGTGATTCGGAGCATATCTGTGGATTCCCAACATGGTTAAGTAAACCTTGTGATTATCCTTAATGTCCTGTACAATTTGTATCTTCATAGGTTCATGGGTTCATACTAGGCTATTCACCCTAGGGCATTAGTAAGCCAAGCCAGAGTGTGTGTGTCTTTCGCCGCCCCTTGCTATGTGACTATTATGGCCATTTATGATTTTCTTTACTGTGCCTCTGTCTGGACGTGACACAGTGAAGACCCCCAGTGTACATGTACGATCATCCATCCACTTGGCAATATTCCTGTTGAGGGGTGTCAGTGAGGGGCTCTGCCTAACATGGATTGGGATCCTGTTTCTGGGTGTGGAGAGCCTCTGGGTTATGTATCTGTCCCTCCAGCACATCCTATTTCATTATGTGTTGAGGCTGACATCTGTCACTCTCACAGCTCCAATGGCTTTGATTTCCTGTGGTGGAGCATGTCCATTACTCCTGTGTTGGACATGGCCTTGTACAACTGACATACAATGCCTCTGTGTAGGCAGTCTGTGACTGCATTCAGCTGGGATGTCTACAGCCAGGCAGCATATGACATATATTTGACACCCTTTATCCTCTTGGCGGGGTACCTTTGAGGTCTTCCGAACCGCTGCAGGTGTCAGGTACGGTATATCCCATATGAGTCATTGTACTAGATTATGGGTCTGATAAGGGAACAGTACAGGGGCACAGTGACCTCTGTTGATGTAGATGTGAATCCTTTCATGATACGGTGTCCAGTATCGACAGTCTTCCTAGCCACATTGGCATTGTGAGTGTCACATGATAGGTTACTGTCGACTTGTGTCCATAGGTCCCTGATTACTCCTTGCATAGATAATGGTTTACCACCTATGTGGTAATTTGTAAGTACCTTGTCTGGTATTTGGTGGGACATTCATACTGCCCAGTGTCTTCAGGATGTCTGGGTGGGGTTCTTGTGTGTGAGAGTGTGGTCTGTCGCATGCTACAGACTGTACAGCAGTTTTGACTACACTTAGGTGCACATGGGTGGTCTCCGCTGCTTTGTGCATTGTCAGTTACCTGGCCGTATAGGTGTCTGTGCTGCATATGGATACTCCCCCTCCTTTGATGTTTTGGTCCGGGTGTTGGGGCCATAACGCATGATATGTGGTATAACCTGGTAGTGCTGGTGTGCTATCAGTCGGCTTGCAGCAGGCTTCTGTCACTGCACAGACATCAATGTTCTCCATACTGGGAAGTGCCTCAGGGGCATGCATATTGCAGTTTACACATCTGGCATTGGTCAGCATTACCCTTATGTTTCTTACCACTTATGTTTTCTGGGGTGGTGGGTTAGTCTTTTTGGCCTTGCCTACGTACGGCTCTATGGAGGTGGCAAAGGCCTTATCCAGTATCCAGACACCCAGGGTAACAGGTGCAAGCCATCCCTGGAACAGCAGCATGGCTTGTCATGCATGACATCTCAAGCAGACAGACATTAGACCCTCTTGGACTGACAGCTGTAACTGTGCCACCTGTTAAAGCTGATCATTCTGTGTTTGTACTGTGGCATCATTCTTGGTGAGGGTTGGATGCTGCAAACGGCCAGTGTCATACCGGCCTGGGGTACATACTCAGAGAGCTCATCCATGTCTCTTTTCATGTAGTCCAGGGAGGTACATCTCAGGTCATTCACACCAGCATGGACAATGAGTGCATCATATTTCTGCTTGCTTTGGGGTGACCTGCACTTGTGTTATGTGGCATATTGTGGCAGCCTACAGGCAGCTTACTGTACCCTTTCCCTTGTTCAGTCTGGTGAGTGGGACAGCAGTGTGTCTGCCTATACAGACACCTATTACAACGGTATCAGGCATGTTGTTTCTCCTTCTGGCCTGTGACTGTTTGGCACACCAGCTTTGTGTACTATGTGTTGCATGTGCTATGTTTGGAGGGTGTGGTTGCTTGGGATCTGCTTTGGAGGCTTCTGTTGGTGTGGTGTGTTTGTAATTAGGGCCTCCGGGAATGTTTTTCTGTGTTTATGTGTTTGGTTTACAGTTGTGATAGGTCTATGTGGGACTGGGTTTGTGGTGTATGTGGTTACCTTCTCCTCAAGACTAGTTTTGACAGTACTGAGTTGGGGGAGCTCAGCCTCCGGTTTTGATACAGGGTTGCATCTCTCACATATATTTGTATTTATTGGGGTGAGTTGTGGGTTGTCTGTGTACTTGGGCCAGGTGTCACATTGCCTCTGGATTCACAGATTCTACTTGTTGTGGCTGGCCTTAGTGGATTTTATGTGTGGACATATTTTATTGCCATACTACTGATCAGTGATTACTTCCCTTTTTATGTTTGCTCTATCATGTAATAGCTTCCTCATTCTCTTGCATGGTTTGGTAATGGCTGGAGTCCAGCATGCCAGATGCCTGCGTGTATGGCATTGTGTCTTGTTGTTATTTGTGATTGCATACTCCAAGCATTCCTGGCTGTGTTCATGGAATGCCTGTATAACATGTTCTGCGGTGTGTCCCATATTCTGCACTTGCACAGGGCCTTTCGTGGATTCCACATCAGTTTGGAGGGGTGCAACCTATGCTTTATACATGTTTTTCACTGTGGTTTTCTGGCCAGGGACTGTGGTCGGGATGTGTATATCCAGTGTGATTACTCTATGGTCTGGTCTTACCAGTGAGGGATACACTTCTCATCTTGCCATCCAGTACACATGTTGCTGATTATCACATCCAGTATGCTTACCCCTCTTGTGGGAGTGGTACATTGTTCCTGGGCATTTTGGTTTATGGATTCTGGGAACTTTTCTCCTACTGTGTTGGTGCTAGTATAATGCTCCCAGTGTATGTCTGGGTATTTTCAGTCAAGCAATATAATGTGGTTTGGGGGGGCTTGATATATTCATGTATTCCAACATAGGCCAGGTGCAGTTCCTGGTATTAGGACAGTAGTCTGCAGCAGGCTATATACTGGGAGGCGGTTTTAGCCATTGGTATTTGACCATGGCTAATCCATGCTGCTTCTTGTTGTGGTACCAACATGGGGGTGTGGTTATCCTTGACATTTATTGCTAGTCACCCTCCTTTTGTAGCTTGTTCCATGTTTTGCGACTGTACAGCACAGTATGAGGTGTAACCTGGTAGTGTTAGGGTGCTGATGTGAGCCTTGACCCAGTTTTCTATTACAGAACTGATATCAACATTTTCCATATTGTGTGCATTTACACTGCACACATCTTGCTGTTTAGACTTCTGGCATTGGGTAGCATTACATCTAGGTTCCTATCCCTTGTGGTACCTATGAAGGTGGGTTTGTGTTTTGAGACTTACCAATTCAGGGCATGCTGTGGGTACTGACAGCCTTTGCCAGTATCCATGGGGCCTAGACTGATAGGTGCACGCCACCCCTAGCAGGTGGTGCATCATGTCATGCTCTGCATGTCTTCCCAGGCTGAAACACATTGGCTCCCCTTTGACTAACTGCATTACTTCAGCCAGTTATTGCAATTGATCATCCCATCGTCATTTTGTGGCTTCATGCTTGGTGAGGGTGGATGTTAGTCAGGGTCCTCAGGTGTGCATATAGTACATGGTGTTACATTACTTAACACATGGAATTCATGCCTCAGGTGGTGCTGCAGGGCTGCCTCTGTCGGATGCGCATATTACACTCCCTGTACATGTTTGTGAGCAGGTCATGTCATTTTAGGCATCCCTGTTATTATTTGAGTGAGTCAGAGGGGGTATTATTCCCAGGGTTCCTACTGAGCCAGTGTATGTGCTATGCGTTGCCTCTTTGCCAAGGCCAGGGCATACTGGGCATGCCTCCTTCTGCCTACTGGGGCAGGCTCAGGTTGTTCCTCCTCCGAGTCACGCTCTGCCTGTGATGGCCTTGGCAATGGTGGGGGGCTGTTTGGCCCAGCCCTATGCTGGTCCTGCTGCAGCTGTTTTCGCAAGATCATATTATGTAGCATAGCACATACCATGACAATTTGGGTACATGTAGTTGGTGTGTACTGCAAGGCTCCACCAGATGTGTCCAGACACCGGAACCGTGACTTGATCAGCCCAAGCACACGCTCTATTACATTACGTGTTTGTGCATGTGCCTCATTATGGCGTTCCTGTTCAGGTGTGTGTGCGTTTCTGATGGGTGTCATCAGCCACGGCTCCAGTGCATAACCTGCATCCCCCATTAGGTGTCCGTGTGGGATGTCCCCATTGGCAAATGTCTGGTACAGCTGCATCAAATGCCAGATGTCAGAATCATGGTAGCTCCCAGGGCAGCCAGCACACACATTCATTATTATGCCCTGGGCATCACACATGACCTGGCAGTTGATGGAGGGGAAGCCCTTGTGGTTAATGTAGGCCCTACCCTGCTCACCGGCTGGTGCTTTGATGCGTATGTGCGTGCAGTCTATTGCACCCACTACCTCAGGGTATTCCGCTATTTGCTGGAAGAGACGCATATTGCTGGCCAATACCTCACGGGCATTGGGGAAATATACATGATCACCGACATGTGCTGACATGGCATCCAGGAACTGGTGCAGTACCCTGGAGGCTGATGCCTGTGATATCCCCATCATATCACCAGTTGGTCTTTGGAAGGTACCTGTTGCTAGTATTCTTAGGCCAACACATACCTTGGTTTCCACTGGGATGGGTTCCCCTCTGTTGGTTCTGTGTGTGAGGCGTGGCCTGCATAGCTCAACTATTTGCTGCAGGAGCTCTCTGTCCACTCTATAGCGCTCTACTATCTCCAGCTCATGTAACCCGTGGTAGGTGACCCTGGGCCTGTACACTCTTCTCCGTCTTCTCACTGTGGGTTGTCTGGCACCATCTGCATTGTCACCACCCTCAGCAAGTCGCCTATGTCTCATTATGACAGCTATGGCAGCCCCTAACATTTCTGCTCTGAGTTCAGCTTTTTCAGTTTTCACTTCTAATAGCTTACTCCTGTCTTGCAGTGTCTCTTGAGAGAAACATCCTGCACTGCTGTTTGCAGAGTTTTAAGTGCTGGGCTGGGTTACTATTCTGCCTGTGTAATTGCCTGCTTCTAATTGTTTTCACCTGCTAGCTCCAGCAGTATTCCCTGCTAGCTTCCTACTAATTCTGTTGCTTTCTTTTTCCTTTCTGTTTCCTCAGGGGGGAGCAGCGTGCATACCAGCAGAAACACGCTCACAGTGGCTTACACGTGCGCACACATGCTTACACGGTTCAGGATCTGCCTATTTGGGTTAAAACGCGCGCACACCAGCGCAAACAGTGTTACAGGTCTGCCAACAGGCTCCTACATGCTCAGTCTGCCCTACGCGCGTGCACACCAGTGCAAACAATGTTAAACATATACCAACACGCTCCCACATGCTCAGTCTGCCTTACACGCACGCACACTGCCCTACTCGCGCTTCATGGCGCGCACATGCACGCCCAGCAAGAAACTTTGGTGTAAGTAACAGTGTACACCTTCCATTTCTTGACTTTCCCATGCTTATCTTGTGGCACTCCTCTTTCCCTGATCTGTGTCTGTCATCTGTCATGTTACACTGACCTCCAATGAACTGCATTTCTTTCTACCATTCCCCCCTGTGATGTCACCTATCTCCTACTTTATTCCTCCCCCTTATGTATCTCTTACATTACTCAGACTGTGCTCATTTGCTATGTGACTGTGGGATTCAGTATCCTAACTCTCATTTACATGAGATTGCCTACTAATGCTTAGTTACATGTCTTAGACTCAGCTTCCCCGCTTAGCAACCACTACACGGTGGCCATGTTGTTTTTGGTCTGCTGGTCCCTGCATTGTCATTCCATGTATTGCATAAAACCCGCATTTGTGGGTTTATAACCTTCATTTTTATGTTTTATATAGCGCAACCCGTTTGCGCGGGGCTGCGCTGCGTTTCGCCGAAAAAAAAAATTATATTTTTATAATTTTTGCATCGGGTTACCTTGCCAATGGCCACATATTTGGCCATTGGCATGCTGCCTGACACATATGCGCCCTTTATTTTGAGCTGACATGGCTCCGTTGTGATTTTTGCAGAAACGTACTCAGTTGTCAACTGAATACATTTCTGCAGCTACAACGTCTCTTACACGGGCTGGTTTCTGCTTCGTGGATCGCTAATATACCTCATTTGCATACCTTTCGGCTGCAAGTGAGGTATTTAGCATATCCACGCCCAGCCATGTAAGAGATGTTTTAGCTGGTCTCTTACACGGCGTGTCGGGCTGTTCTTGGATCGCGAGGCTTGCATGGAGTGTTACACGTCTCTTACACTCCGTGCAAGCCTTCGTGAATCCTGCCCTATGTCTTTTATATGTTTTAATTATCTCTTTATTACTAATCTTTTTATGTTGAGTTTTATATTTCAGTTTATATTTTATCCTTTTATTTCTTTTTTGTGGTTGTTGCTTTATTGTTTTTTTCAGCTTCCAGAATTTGCTTTCTGATGCAGTACTGTGAGCAAGCACTTAAATAAATATGAGTTTGAACTTAAATTCCATCCTTCTTTATTTTATTTTATCAGCAACTTGTAACTTGCATTTCAACTTGTGCATATTTTTGTGTACAGCTCAGGTCTATCTTTTTCATTGCCATCACTGTTGCATCACATTCTGACTTTACCTTTCATTTTCACATTTTTATTTGGCTATCATTTTATCGTACATGCTTCCATTTCATTGGTTAATCCTTTTAACTGTGCACATTTAATTTCACTTGCTTTGCATATACCCAAAACTTTAATTAGGTTAAGTCTGCTTCTTTTACTAGCTTTTCCATTGTTTGATTATTTCTGTACCACATGATATTGCCTTAGTAATATATCATGAAAATCACCACAACTGTAGTCTTTAATGTGATTATTTAGGTCAGTGACATGAACATCTATAGTTATAAATAATAAATAGCAAATAAATGGCAACTTCTTTCTAGGCTCACACTAAATCCTGAAATTATTTGTAATTGTTGCGATGTTCTGTTTCTCCTCTTCTTGAAATGTAAAGTGTTAAGTGCCTTCAAGTGTTCTTCATTAGTAATATGCAGAAATGTGGCACACAGGCTTACAGTGAAGAATAAATCAAATTTCCAGATCCAAAACTTTCAGTTTTTTAATATATTGTCTTCCAATGATAGAATTCACGTAGCTGCAACTTAATCAGTTTTCTAAGTATAACTTGTGCTTCAGTGTGTCTAAACTTTAAAATTCACAAAAATGTATATCTCTTTTCTTCTACAAATATATTTATTCAGTTCTGACACCATAAAACATTTGGATTGTTGAATAAACAACACAGATACTATGGAGAAGCTTCTAGATTATGATGACTGTTTCTAGTAAGAAGTATACCCCATGGTGCACACTTCAGTAGCCATAGTCTAAGGGTTACCACCTGTCCCACTTTGTGAGGGACAGTCCCTCTTTGGGCAGTTATGTTTTGCACAAAAATTGAAAAAATGGCAAATGTCCTGAGATTTTAGGACAAAAATATTTTCTAGATTTTCTTTAATAGTTGCATAAAACAGTTATTTTGTATCTCAAACACCTAAATGTTATAAGAAACAGAATAAGCAACTCAAATGATGTAAGAATAAGCTTTTATTCTGGCAAAAAAAAATTAAGTTCTGTCCTTTGTACTGGCCAGGGGTATGTTTTGCCCTGCAAAATCAGACGTTTCTACAAAAAATATCCCACTTTGGGCATTTGAAAAGGTGTCAACCCTAGCCATAGATCAATATATTTAAAGACATACATCCCTATATGCTGCAGTGCCTTTCCTTTTCCCTATCTGATTTTAGACCACTATCTTACCTTCCTTTAGGCTGGGCCTAATTACTTTTCCAACATTATATCCTTGCAGTCCTAATTCCTACATTTTAGTGCACACATCTTCCTTATTTTTCTTAAAAAGCTTTTACATTATAATTCACCTTCTTTTGTTTTTATTGCTATGCATGAACCCTGCATCTTTTTACTATCTTTGCCTTCTAGGTCTTCTCACGTTCTTCACATATTTCCACTAATGTCCTATGAGTATCCTAATCGCTTACTAACACATAGACGTCATCCACATATGCTGATATACCTTGATATGCTTTTCCTTACTCATCTTTATTCTTCCTCATCTAAGTGCATTATAAACTCTTAACCCAGAATATATATAATAATGAATCAAGTGGACATCCACATATAACTCCTTCCATGTGACTAAATTCTTTGCTGTCATATCATCATATACATTTTAAGTGTTCAATTTTTCCACATTATGGCATGTTTTTTTAACATTTACATTGACTTCCCTTCTTTCTTTGAAATATTGTTTATTCATTGTTAAAGAACTGTGGTGTTTGTTCCCTCCTACAAAATTTGCTGTACATCTAGAACTATCTAGCTGCTGTTGCAGGCCCACTATTCTTTCTTTGTTACCTTCCTAACAATCTTAAAATCCACATTACGTAGGCAAGCAGCCTCCAGTTTGTAATTACAAAATTGCATCTGTTTTCAAAAACACAATTAAGTCACTTCTAAGTTCAGTATACTTCCCCCTGCCAGTATAGATCCATACACTTCAAATAATTTATTCCCAAGCCACTTATAAATTTTGTTATACATTTTCTAAGGTAAACCATCTAATCCAGTCATTTTATCTTTCTCTGCATTTCATTACTTTTTCTTCTTCTTCTTCTTCTTCTTCTCCTAATGTCTGCATGAAGCCCTCCCTTCCCCACCTTGATATGATTCTCCTAATCTCTGCATGAAGCCCTCCCTTCCCCTCCTTGATATGATTATGTCTTCCATTTCCCTGCTTTCCTCCCTAAATAAACTCTCTGTGCATTTGGCTATCATTATCACTGTTTTCAAACCTCTATCTTCATAATGGCTGCCTACTTCTTTAATACATAATATCTTGCTACTTACATGTCTTTATTTGTATTCATGAAAATCGTATCTTTCTCCTTATACCCCATGCATTCTCATTGTTTATTGAAAGAAAAATATTTTCCTTCCTTATAGTCTTTTGTCTAACTGTATTATTGTTTCTACTTTTTCATAAGTTTCGGTTATAACAATGTAAGCATCGCTTAGCTTTTTCATGCTCTTCAAAATGAGTTCCACATTCTTTTTTTAGTCAGTCCCTTAAAGCATCTTTTAAATTTCACAACAAAATACTTATCACTGTCCAATTTCTGAGTAATGAATCTGTCTGCTGTTATTATTCCCCTTTTGCCAACACAGTGTTATATTCCAGGCATATTTTCCTGCTTTATTTTTTTCATCAACATTTCCTAATAACTATTTATATACTTGTAACCTATCAGCTACCAGCTTTGCATACATAAACACCATATTAGTAAAGTGAAAAGACCTATATTAGTTCCTG
Organism: Protopterus annectens; assembly: GCF_019279795.1. Taxonomy (NCBI): domain Eukaryota; kingdom Metazoa; phylum Chordata; order Ceratodontiformes; family Protopteridae; genus Protopterus; species Protopterus annectens. The sequence continues at coordinate 1,103,541,136 of NC_056728.1, read as the reverse complement.
AGTTTCTCATTTTAAAAATCACTTTTGATTTATCAGACTTTTATTTCTGCCTAACAATTGGACATCATGCTATGTTATGTAAATATATATTCTTTTTTTCTCTTCCTAATTTCACAGTTGCAATCATCTACTCAGACAACTTGTTCTCTTGGATATGTAAAACTCTTATCTTCTGCCATAAATCAGTGGTTACATTTTTTGTGTGAAAAGGTTGCTTTAGTCCAGTAATTCCCATAGAAGCCCCACTCCATTTCTTAACATCGTCCAAATTTACAACATTTACTACTACTTTTTCCTTTTCAGTGTCACCCTTATTTTTTCTTATAATTAATTCCAAATCTCTGAAGATTGTAAGTATTCCTTGGCACCTCTATTTTTAATATATATATATATATATATATATATATATATATATATATATATATATATATATATAAATATGTATAGTGCTGAAAATATGAAACATTATTTAGCACAACTATACATTGAACTAAAAATTATACTTCTTTAACATACAAAACAAAGTGAAATGATCTTCAAAAGAAGATAATCTTCAGAAATACACCATAGATGAAATTAGTAAATGCGCCATCATTGCTGCATGTCCCCTGCTGACCATGTCCATATGTGTTTGATCTTCTTTCCTTTGATATCAAAAATTTGAAAACTTCCAGCAATGAAAATGATGAGAAACAGTCGAACACAAAATAATAGTCTTCCAAGTTCACTTAGATTTGGAAAGATCACCCTCAGAGTTCAGGCACAAATGTTATAATACTGCTGTGCTACAGCAACAACATAGCAGATGGTACAATAAAGGTGGTTGGCAAACAAACAAACACATCAGCAGCAACAATGAAATCTGGTCTCCGACTTTGACAAAATAGTCCAAAAGCTCAGCATGCCAAGCTGGCCAAGAAAACTCTCCATTTCAAAGAAAACCAGTCACTTGCATGATGAATCAACACCCACTGCCAGAAAATTACTTGATTACTTAATTTGCACTGTTACATTCTTTTTCTGGAAAAATTCACTCCAAATGAACAACATCCAGAATAGTTGTTCTCTAAATGATTACACACAGTTCACAAATCAGTACAAAACAGCACTTGAATAAAAAACGTAGGTAACTAAATCCAAACCAAAGAAGTAATTTGACCAAAATGCTTAAAGCATAAGGTGGAAATAGCACAAAAATGCAACTAAGAGGATTTTTGAAATTTCTGTTACTTATAGTTCACTTAAAAATATGTATTTCTTCTGGGTTTGTCTGGGTGACCTTTTTACTTCTTGGATTGGATATTAGTTGGGATATTTTGCAGATACCTTAATTGTTATGGGCATCACCTGGGTGTAAAGACCCTGTGTTTCTCAAGCATAGCCAAACAGTCTACTGTTGTGCTGACAAGGTCATAAGAATGCTGAAACATGCATGTCTACAGCTAGTCGAATTTGGCTTTATTGGCCTGAATGTAACCATAAAGACTTAAAAAGAAAAAGTAAAGTCATAGACATTCAGAAGTTGTATAACTGAAACACTTGATGTCCTTAAGGGGTCATTTGCATATACCTTATGGACCTCTGTTACAGGAGTTTTAAGGTATATTGTAGTGTTTACTAATTGGTTTGTCTGGGTGACTATTTTACTCTTTGGATTAGTTACGTAATAAAGTATATTATAACTTGCTATTTTGCAGTTCCCTGCTTTTTGTGTTGTGTCGTACTACACACTGATTCCTTGCATCTGGAGTATTGGTACAATTGGTACACACAGCATTCTTCTGCATACAATACACATTTGTATGCCATTCTCACACATCATTGTTCATTACCGTGATCCATATCTATGAATCACAGCAATGAATGATGGCATATTAAACATAGTGCACAGAATGCAGTTATGTAAGTGCACACTCACCATAGTTATGAATACTCCAGGGATAAATTGCTGGCTTACTGTCCACTCTTTGCAGTTGTATCAAAATGATTAACTCTTGTATACAACCTCAACTGGCCTACCCTGATAGACACCAAGTCTCAGTCAAGTTGCCTGTACCTCAGCACTTAAATCTCTGCAAACTATCCTTTGCACTATTCAGGATCATTACTTCCCCACCACAAATCAAAAGTTTAGACACCAGACAGCATTCTGGTGCACATCTCCAATCCATAATGTCTTTAGACAAGGAAAATAACTGTGGAAACTGCATTTAAAAGCAGTAAACGAGGAGAAATGCCTGTACTACTACTACTACAGTCTTAGGCATGAATGCAAACAGCTCTTTAATAAAGCCAAGGCCAGCCTCTTCAAAGACCAAATACTAAGTGCCTCGAAAACCAAATGCCATCTGAAGGGACCTCTGCCTTCTCATGAGAAAATCTAAGTCTTCAGAATCTAATACCTGTGTAAAGGGCTCCTTCTTCTCTGGTCCATTTCTGATGATATAACCTGTCCTTACCTACTTTCCAGTGCCACCACTTATCTACCCCCACCTCACTTTCTCTCACCTTTAGGGTGTGTCCCATCTCTCTCCCATTAGCTTTTAAACCACTGACAAACTTCTTTGGCAAATCCCTGCTTCTGCCTACCTCGGAGATGATGGGGCTGCCCTGTATTTGTAAAAGCCTCTAATACCTTTTTATCCAGACTTTTAGCTCAAATGTTAGTCTCCTCCTTTCCTCTGTTCAGTTTCCCTATCTTTTGGTAGCCCTCAGTGATCATTTTTCTCCCTAGGTGAAACTCTACATCCTCTGTCTCTGCTTTGTAGCATATATCAGAGCTGATTCTAGTGTAGCCTGTTCTCTTGTGATAGTTTTTCTAGGGACTTCAGTCCTTCCAACATCCTGATGAGTCCTCCCTGCTGTGACTTCCTAACTTCAGACTGGCAATGTGTATAGGAACCTGAAATTCATGCCTCATGACTGGTATAGGGGGACAGTATTCCTTACCTGTAAAGCATGTCAAGTCCTATAGGGAAAAGAGTAATTACAGGTGCTTATACTTTGGAATATGGACTCTCTGTATTAGACCTTATTGATACAAACATTTTAAGGCTATAAAACCCTCTCAATAAAATATGTTGCTTTATGGTTCACATTTGTCAGAAAAAGCACTACTGTGTTACCCTTCAAATGGTAGGCTGACTGCCTGCAATGCCAGTGTAGGATAAAGTCCTTACATTGGCCCAGCTGACCAAAACTGGAATAGCAGTTTGGGCATTAATGGTGTAGGTAGAGAGGATGGTGTATTCCTGAGGGGGAGAAGGGACAGTAGTTTCTGACTGGCTTGTGTCTCTGCTGTAATGACAAATCAGTGGCTAGAGAGCAGAGGCAAATCATGATGAAGGGAGCCAGTCCAGGGAAGATGTGGGCGTGATAAATAGAAAATACTTAAACAGTGGATAAAAGCTGGTTCAACGCCCAAAGATTCAGAAATAAAAATGAAAAAACAGCTAGCAAGGCTTAAAATTCAATGCTTCCAATTTATTAATATTAGACACAATGTAAAAACAACCTTTCTGTGTTGTTTTTACATTGTGTCTGATATTAATAAATTGGAAGCATTGAATTTTAAGCCTTGCTAGCTGTTTTTGTTTTTACTTCTGAAGGTGTGGGTGTGACAGCCTATGCTGTTGATGATAGCCCTTGCTGGAGTGTGTTGAGAAATGTGCATGCTGACAATGGGGCAGTGGTGCAAGTTTCATGTGATGAGGTGCTAGGCCATAATATAAAAGTGATCTTATTGCCAGGATATTTCCATAACGTGTTTATTTTACTAAAATGAACAACATTTTTTGCAATTAGTTTGAGATTTGCATAGTCCAACCTTTCCTGAAGAAGTTTCATATCAGTGGGAGTATGAATAGCAACACTAATTTAGTCACCTGATAACATAGTTAGCCGAAGATGTGGAATATTGAAGATGTGAGAAATAAATGTATAGCAGGGCAGGTACTGAGCCCCGAAGACCACCACTACTGACATTATTGCTTACTAATGTGGTGCCTGCAGCTCTAACAATGTGTCCACCTTAGTACAGATGGATTAATATTCAGGTTCAAAAGTTTGTTAGTGATGTCAAAATGGGCAATAAGTATCATGTGCCTTGGATGGATCCAGACATGAGATGTTGTTTGCATAATAGTTACCTGCCACTTCAGTCATTTTTGTGTAAGAAGTTTAGAAAGTTAAGGAGACAGAACCTTCCTTAGATAAAGTTGAACTGAAGTTGCTTTAGCGCTCAAAGGTCATCAATGTCAACATTAATAAAGCTCTAAGATGATCCACTTTGGCTCTACGAATAAGACTGACAAGGCTGATGAAGCTATGGTTGCTTGGATCTGTGGCTGGACTCCCTTTGTGTAGGAATATTATGGTCTGTTCTCATCAAATATGGGGACATAGTCAATGACCAGACTCATCTTCAAACAGTTTAAATGAGTCTAATAATAAAGCTACCGGTTGTACTAACAGGGAGCATAAACGCAGTGCTCTTAGTTTTTCACCTAGCTCAGAGGGCTTGTTATACAGAAATCTTTGATGGGGGTTAAGCCTGAGGGAGTGGGGGGCCATTAATGATAGTTTATAGGAGAAAGTTCACTCTAAATTTACCAGCTATTAACCGTTTATTTGGGTTCAGAATGTATGCTGTTATTATACATCAGCTCATAATAGTATTAGGTAATGCTCCTTAACTTCATGACAAAGTTAAACAAGGATTTGCAGATGCTTGTGAAGTTCTTGGTCATTTTGAGTTTGCATTCAGCTTCACATTTTCTAACTGTGTCATTGAATTTGCATGTTTGAGCATCATCATTGAGTGGGCAGTTCATGAATGGAAAGATTAGGTGTACTGGAGTTAGCAGTGGGGGAGACAAGGTAGTGGGTTTCAATATTGTCTTGTCGTAAATTAGGGCAATAGGTTGAGCATGTTTGCCTGCATGTTTAGCAAGGATTTGTGAGAAAGTGGGAAGGAAGAAGCTTATGTAATGAGTCAAGATTAAGACTGGCTTGTTTAGGAAGATTTAGTGTGGGAAGTGGTATGGAAAACAAATCAAAACTGGATATAAAACTGCTAGTACTTGGTGTGAAGAAACTGGTAAAGGACAAGTTGGTGAAGCGAATGATCATGTAACTTTAAATTATCCTATGAATGAGATACATCTAGCTTGTATAATTAGAACTATATGAAGAGTCTTTATTAATATGATGAGTATAAGGAACAATGTACAAGAAATATAAGCAAAGCCATGAAAAAGACTTACTATGGAACTAATCAATCAGGACATAAGGACCTTCAAACACTGGACCCGTCTCAGTTTAGATTCATCAAGGACAGGTCATGCTTACTCAACCTGGTGTACTTTTTTTAAAAGGTTACCAGGGAAATGGATGAAGCCAAATGGTACACACTGCATACCTCTACCGTGCCAAAGCTTTTGACATAATTCCCCTCTCAGGCATAGAAAAGCTAAATAAACTGAGAATAAACCCCTATATCACGCACTAGATTAAAAATAACAGGCTCACACATAGGATGCAGATAATAAAATAGGGGAAATTACCTCCACAAAGACACCTGTCACCAGTGGAGTCCCCTAGGATTCTGTGCTCTGACATCTTCTGTTTAGCATCTAGAGGCAACACCAAAGGGTTCAGGCTGACTAGGTTTGCAGATGACTGCAAGCTAGGAGCTGTCAGTGAATCCCCAAATGACATAGCCATCCTGCAGGAAGGTTTTTCCAATATAAATAACTGGTGCCAAAATCATTGAATGAAACTAAATGTCAAAAATACATTATTGTATCCTTTAGGAAGTCATCTTCCCCAGGGAGCTACCACATTGGCAATAGGCCCCGAAGAGCTGACCCAGTTATTCAAGATTTGGGAACTTACATGGACAGTGACCTAATGTTAGACCAACATGTATCCACTGTTGTAAAGAAACTCCTTCTATATTGCACAGCTTATAAACAAAGAGATTGTGTTTATCTAGAGATGTATTTGTTTCACTTTACTCGTCCCTCATTAGACCAATCATTGAATGTAATGCCCTGTTTGGCATGTATCTGTCTAGACAAATGCAACAACTGGAACCCCCACAGAGATACCTTACTAAAAGGATACAAGGCCTAAACAACATGCTCTACATGGATCAACTCAAAGCCCTGCCACTATACTCTGTATCCTATAGAATGCTAATAGGTGACCTGTGTCTGGTATAAAAGGCATCCTTTGACCCAGCAGTGATGGATTTACAACACATCAACAAGTCAAATGGCTTTAGAAATACTTGGTACAGGATTCAAAACCTCTTCTGGAACAGGCTTTCCTGAGAACACTGGAGAATATGAAGGTCTCTCCAAACACCATTATATTGGGTGACTTCAACTACCCAAACATAGAATGGGAGCACTACTCAAGCCCCAACACCCTCGCCCAATGGTTCCTAAAATTTATAAACTCAAATGCTATGTAACAACTGGTCACCATTCCCACAAGAGGGGAAAACATATTGGACCTGAGCCTCACCAACATGGGGACTCTATGTTCCATACTAGAGGTATACCCCTCATTGGAAAGATCTGACCATAAATTAATCTCACTGGACATCCATATCCCGTCCCCATCCCCAGCCAAGGAAACCACAGTGAAGAACTTCTCAAAAGCAAACTTCACACTTCTCAAAACCGAGGTGGAATCCTTCAAAGCCCCCGGGCCAGTGGAAAATATAGCCCAAACCGCAGAATCCTTTACAAACTTATTCTATGGACACCTACAGGAATGCATGGATCATGCTATCCCAAATAAAACCAAGACTCACTCCTCCAAAGGCAGGAGACCTGTCTGGTGGACCCCAGCCATAAATAAGCTATACAACAAAAGGAGGAAGCTACTACATGATAGAGCAAAATCCCAAAAAGGGAAGGCATCTCTGATCAGTACTAGCAAGAAACTACGATCCCTCATAAAATCATCTAAGGCCAGCTTCAAAAGAAAAACTGCACAAGATGCTAAAGATAATCACAAGGCCTTTTTTAATTATGTCAGGAACCTGGGTGGCAACTCCCAGATATGCTCTGAGTTAGTGCAAAATGACAAAAAATACACTGAACCCACAGACATTGCCAACATCCTGGCAGACAGGTTCAGTGCAAACTTCTCCCCCCCTTCCCCCCCAAAAGAACAAATGTCTATCCCAACAGAGTGTAGCCTCCCTGACATCACAGATGCACAGGTGAGAGCTGCCCTCTCCAAAGCAAAAAACACAGTATCAATGGGACCGGATGGTGTCCAGGGCTGCGTCTTACACGAGCTCCAGGAAGAACTGAACCCTCACATAAAGTCACTGTTCAGTCTCAGCCTTACTATAGGATATGTACCCAAGGAATGGCGTACAGCAACAGTGGCCCCACTTCACAAAGGTGGTGCCACAACGGACCCCGGAAACTATTGCCCTATAAGCCTGACTAGCCTGGTCTGCAAAGCTATGGATGGTATCATCATGGAACTCATAAACAAAGACATTCGGAACCTCCAAACACTGGATCCTACCCAATTCGGCTTTGTTAAGGGCAGATCTTGCCTCTTGAACCTGGTCGACTTCTTTGAAACAGTCACCAAGGCCATAGATGAAGGGAAGGTAGTCCACACAGCCTACCTGGACCTCACAAAAGCCTTCGACACAATACCCCACTCGGGCATCATAAATAAGCTCACCAGCTTAAATATCAACCCCTATGTCACAAGATGGGTTGCAAACTGGCTCAGGGATAGAACCCACATGGTCAGAATTGCAGGTGCCATGTCAGACTCTAAACCAGTTACAAGTGGCGTCCCACAAGGCTCAGTCCTGGGACCTCTCTTGTTCGGTATATATTTCTCTGAGGTACAGGCTAACATGGGAGGACTATGGCTGACCAAGTTCGCAGATGACTGCAAACTGGGTGCCATAATTGACTCGCTGACTGACACAAGCATCCTCCAAAAGGGTCTCACAGAGACGGATAACTGGTGCCAGAGCCATGGCCTAAAGCTAAATGCCAAAAAGTGCATAGTCATCCCCTTTGGGAAAAACAAAGTGCCCACAAATTACCACATAGGTGGTAATCCATTAAGTATGGAAGAAGTAATTAGGGATTTGGGGACCCAAGTAGATAGCAATCTCTCCTTTGACAATCACGTTGCCAAAGTGGTTAGAAAGACCTTCTATATAGCCCACCTTATCACGAAAGGGTTCACATCTAGATCAAGAGAGGTCGTTGTGCCCCTCTACTCATCACTCATCAGGCCCATAATTAAATACAATGCCCCATTTGGGATGTACCTTACCCGACACCTGCAGAAACTGGAAAGATCCCAAAAGTGCCTCACCAAGAAGATCAAGGGACTCAAACAGATGCCCTACGCAGTTAGGCTAAAGAAACTCCAGCTCTACTCAGTTGCTTACCGCCTACTCAGAGGCGATCTGTGCCTGACGTATAAAGCCATGTCCAACCCAGAATTAATGGACATGCTCCACCCCAGGAAATCCAAATCCCTTAGAGCTACATGCTCCAGGGACTTAAACCTCAGCACAGAAATAAATAGGACATGCTGGAGGGACAGATTCATATCCCAGAGGCTCCCCTCACTCTGGAACAAAATCCCAGTCCAAGTTAGGCAGAGCCCCTTACTGACCCTCTTCATGAGAAATCTTGACGAGTGAATGGGAGATCATAAGTATACCCCTGGGATCTCTTCTGTGTCCCTACTAAACAGAGGCACAGTAAACTAACCTTAAAAGGGCTATCTTCTGTGACCTACTATACAGAGGTACAGTCAACTAATCTAAAAGGGTGGCAAAAGCCAAACACACTCTGGCTAGGCTTATAAATGCCCTAGGGCAGATAGCCTATTATCAACCTATGAACCTATGAACCTATCAGTAGAATGGTTTGGAAGGACAGGTATAGCTCACAGAAGATACTCCTGCTCTGGAACAGACTCCTGTTCCTCAAAAACAAACTTCACCCCTGTCTATATTCAAGTGCAACTTGGATCTATGGATAGGAAACATAACATTTAACCCAGGATTGACCCCTGTACTACTAATGGACAAAGGCCACTCCTAAATGCTTTATGCCATGCATGGATCCCCAAATTTTATCTATGGTATGACCCCATTAATTCTCATTAGGGGTTATATATAATTTTCCACCATGGGATGGGTAAGGCCAATCTGTAACCAAATGGGATAGGTTAATGTGAGCACAAAAAGAGAACTGGCTAGGCTTAAAATGACCCAAAAGGACAGCTAACCAAGTACGCACCTATGAGCCGATTAACCTATAAATTGTTTTCACCATGTGTGACTATTATTTAGGAATTGTATCAATGTGTATTTTCACAGTTATATTTAGGATTATGTTTGAAACAATATTGTATTTTAATAAACACATTCATTAGTCTGGATAAGGATTTTGACAATCTGCTTAAATTAGACTTTGTGAACTGAAACTGCATAATGACAATTTGTACATATGTTATTTATGTATTTGCAATGGGACCAATAAAGAAGATTTTTCAAACAAAAAAAATACAGTCTAATGCCCTTTAAGTTACACTAGCAGAAACTTCACAGTGTGGAGGGTGTGAAGGTCTCTCCCAGAAATATGGTATCCACCTAGTTCACTAATAAAAATCAAACTTTAAAATACATACCACAAAACAATAAAATAGTAGGTAGTTCACAGCTGAGTTAAAAATTGAATGTCCTTTATTGGAAATCTTTTATTGAAATAAAAGATATTCAATTTTTAACTCAGGTCTGGACTACCTACTATTTTTTTATTTTGCAGTATGTATTTTAAACTTCAATTCTTAATAGTGAATAAGTGCATAACATATTTCAAGGAGTGAACTTCACACCCTCCGCATTGCAAAGTTTCTGCTTGGTTTGTTTTTGACCCAGTATAGGATGCATACTGGGTTTTCTGAGACTTCGAGGGATGCCATGGATTTTTCTTTTTAAGTTACACTAGCTATATTGTTAGATAAAGCAGTACACCAGCTACTCATCTCTTCCATTGAGCAACAAGGGGTCTTATCAAACTACCAGTTAGTTGGACACAGCAATAGCTTAATTCACAGAACTAATCACCAAAAGAACGATAAGGGGACTAGCTACAGAGAGCATCCTGTAGTTTCTCCTTCATGTCTTCGATAGTTTTTCCATTTCTGTCATCACCTTTGAAATGTTTAGCACTGGTATGTCATGCATACCTGACTTTAAAACAAACTTTACAGCAGAAGTCGTAAAAATGACCACTGCTGCTGCTGTATATCTGACCCACTGCCTCTATTTTCTCATGCTTCTAGGGCTCAGTGCTGGGACCAGTCCTTTCCACACTTTTTTTGTTAATAATATATGATAGATAATATATGATGGATAAAATATTATATTTTGGAGCTGTAGATGTCATGCAGTATATAGATGGCACAGTGCTGCAATGTTATTAAGATTAACTTGTCTGTATTATTATCATCCTATCTGGCTTTCTCTTACCACTATAATAATTCCATTGCAAAAATCACCTAGGACATTTGTATTGCAATAAGTCTTATTTATAGTTCATAGCTAAATGCTCCAAATTGGAAGAATAGACAGATAAACCCAGCATAAATCTAATATTATTTTATTATATCCAGATGCACACTCAACTTTATAGTTAGTGGAAGTTTATTTCAATTCCTTGCAATAAACTGTGATATAAAATTAGATTTTTATCAGTCCTGTTTTATGTTGTACTACAGATTTAGGTCCCTTGATCTTGTATTTGTGTTACTACTATTTTTAAGGATATGTAACAGAGCAAGCAGAATTGTTTTATTCACATCTTTATAGGCCAGGTATAGATCACTCCATGGTAGCCTGCAGGAAACAGAGTAGCGAGGCAGGGCTTTTAGATGCTCTGGACTACTTAGGGAGCTGACAGTCAAGAATGTTATGGTAAAAAACCCTGGGGTTTCACAAGCTGGGTTAGGTGTTTAGATAGATACATACCAAAGTGTACATTGTATTCGATTGCGATCCTAATGAAGGACAAGTAGTGGGAAATGATGACCTCATCTGAGCAAGGGAGGGTGTCCTTAGTAATCAGCTGCATGAAGTTTCTTAATGACAGAAGATACATGGTGGTCATAGCCCAGATCATTATCCACAAAGGTGCCTAGGTCTCTAATGACAATGTCTGTTTTAAGGGGGGGGGGTGACATTTTATAAGGTAAGTGTACAAGAGTTTCTGATTCCCAGACTGTGTAGTGCTATATTTTTGATGTTTAGTTTTAGGTAATGATTCTGACACCATTAGACTGACTGAGTTAGGGTATCTTGGTGGAGCCAAGCATCTTCAGAGGAGTCGATGATGGCTACAAGCTTGCAGGCTTCCATGATCTTGATCAGCCAGATATCTTTCATGTGAGATTTGACATCAGATAAGTAGCTAAATAAAAGAGGCGCCAGAACATGGCCCTGGGATACACCACTGATGACAAGTCTCTTAAAGGATAGTGTACCATTGATTCTAATACAGTAGTGTCTTATCACTAGTGTGCCATTGATTCTAACACAGTGGTGTCTTATTTATTTATTTATTTATTTATTTATTTATTTATTTATTACATTTGTTTACAGGGAAATTCCGACTGGACACAGGTCCTTTTTCAGCAGAGGCCCGGGGAGAAAAGCTCCAACAAGTACAAAATAAAAAAGATGTACAATAGAGGAATTTTACAATACAAATGTTACACTAGTATCTACCAGTACTCAACATTTAGTTCAGATTACACAGTACAGTTGTAAGAACAAAAAGTAGACAATAAATGATACTTAAGGGGTTAGGCTGATAATAGGATAAGAGTGGTTGGGAGGTGTGTTAGTCAGGGTTTGGGCAAGGGCAGAGCCAGTGCATTTTTAGGTGCGACTTGAGAGTGGTTTTGAATAGACTGGTGGAAGGTAGTTTGATTACTAAGGGGGGGGGGTTATTCCATAGTTTGGAAATAGCATAAGAGAAAGGGGCTTCATCAGCTGAGTTTTTGGGTTTAGTGGTAAGAAGTAGATTTCTGCTATTGGATCATAGGGGTCTTGAAGTATAGGGTTGTAGCAAGTTTTGGAGTGATGGGATTTTATGGGGGTGGTTTATTAGTTCGTGGGCAAATGAAAGTTGATTCAGGTGAAGAAGTTGAGGGAGTTCAAGCCAATCTATTTCCCTAAGTGAGTTGCAGTGGTGGCTGCAGTAGGATTTGCCTGTTGCAAACTTTGCAATTTTATTGTAGCAGGATTCTAGTCTGTTTAGATCAGTCTGTCTAAGGTTGGTAAGTATGGATGAGACATAGAGTAAGGTGGAGATTAGCTGGGAGTTGGTGATAGCAGTCCTGGCTGTGCTGGTTAGGTGTTGTTTGTTTCTAAAAAGTGCCCCGAGTTTTTTATGAACTTTTTTTATGGTGAGGGATATGTGGAGGTCGAATCTGAGTTTGTTATCAATTTCAACACCCAGAAGTTTGGTGTGGTCATATGGTGAGATAATGGTGTTGTTCTTGGCATGAATGTTTATGAGGGTGGAGGACTGTATAAATTTAGAAGGCTGAAAGATAGAATTTAGTTTTGTTTGGATTGAGCAAAAACTGGGCATTGGAAAGCTAGGTTTCTACAGATGTGAAAGATTCTTGTGTGATAGTTTGGTGTTCTGGTAAAGTGGGGGCAGAGCAGATGAGAGTGGAGTCATCTGCATATTGTATGAGAGTGGCTTGTTTGGTGAAGGTATGAAGGTTGTTGACAAATAGGGAGAATAGTAGGGGGCCAAGGATAGAGCCTTGGGGAACCCCGAGAGAGAGACAGGAAGACGAGGTGAGAACTGATCATGCCAAATCACAGATTGCTGTTGGCCTGAAAGAGAGCTGTGGAACCAGTTGGTGACAGAGTGGGAAAAGGAGTGATTAGTGAGGACAGAGAGAAGGATGTTGTGGGTTACCATTTCAAAAGCTTTTGAAAGGTCCAGAAATATAACAGAGGAGTATAGGCCATTGTTTTTATGGTGCAGGGTCATGTCAGTAAAGGAAAGTAGGGCGGTGGTGGTGCTGTGAAATGGCCCGAAGCCATGCTGGGTTTTGGAGAGGAGATTGTTAGTTAATAGATAGTTTAGTATCTGATAATTTATACATTTCTCAAGACTCTTGGAGTGGGGAGAGGATGGCAATCGGGCAGTAGATGGAAAGGTCGGTGGACAAGCACCCTTTATGTAGGGGAATGATGTGTGAGATCTTCCACAGAGTGGGCACACAGCTTTCTGATATGGAGAAGTTAATTTATATGGAAACTGGATAGGCTGGGATGTCCGCAGCTATTTTTAGGTAATCTGCATGTATGTAGGTTTTCAGCAGCGAGTTTAGTGTGCTTTAAGTTTGACAGAAGAGTTTTTATATGGGAGGTGGTGGGTACTGCGGAGAAGGTGAAGGAAGGGGGTGGGGGACTGGGGGGTGAGGAAAGTTGTTTGGCTAGAGATAAATGGTTTCAGTGATGTGCGTGATGAAAGAGTCAGCTATTCTGCTGGAGGAAGAGGGGATGGTAGGTGGGGAGGTGCCAATTTTAGCTGGGTGGAGTGCAGAGTTTATTGTGGACCAGAAGTGTTTGGGATTGTGATGGGAGGAGTTTAGGGTGGACTGTTAGTAAAGGGCTTTATCTGTTTTTGTTAGCTTTTTACCTTGTTAAGCACTTTAAGGAAGGATTGTCTAACAGGGAGTGTTTTGGTTTGATGTCATTGTTCCCATGCTTTGTTCCTGATTTTTATAAGTTGCCGGGTGTTTTTTTGTAACCAGGGGGAGCTTTTGGTCTTGACTCTGGCGTATCATTACAGTTTTTGAGGAACGAGATGATGGAGTAGGGACTGAAGTTTGTAGTATTGTGGATTTGTCTATGGATGATATGATTGGCATTTTTTGCATGGTGTTTTAGGAGGAAAATGGGGGTATGGTCACTGAGGCTGTCAGGTAGGCAGCCTGTTGTGTAGGAGTGGGGATCTTTGTTGACCAGTATCCAATCAAGGATAGTGTGGTTGTTAGGATTTTTATTTATATGGGTGGGTGACTTGATTAGTTGGAAAAAAACATGTAGATTTATGTGAGTGGTTGAGTAGACATTGTTACAGGATAGCCAGTTAGTGTTAAAGTCACCAAGGAGGATGTTTTTTGTGTGTCTTACCACTAGTGTGCCATAGATTCTAATACAGTGGTGTCTTACCACTAGTGTGCCATAGATTCTAATACAGTGGTGTCTTACCACTAGTGTGCCATAGATTCTAATATAGTGGTGTCTTACCACTAGTGTGCCATAGATTCTAATACAGTGGTGTCTTACCACTAGTGTGCCATAGATTCTAATACAGTGGTGTCTTACCACTAGTGTGCCATAGATTCTAATATAGTGGTGTCTTACCACTAGTGTGCCATAGATTCTAATACAGTGGTGTCTTGCCACTAGTGTGCCATAGATTCTAATACAGTGGTGTCTTACCACTAGTGTGCCATAGATTCTAATATAGTGGTGTCTTATCACTAGTGTGCCATTGATTCTAATACAGTGGTGTCTTACCACTAGTGTGCCATAGATTCTAATACAGTGGTGTCTTACCACTAGTGTGCCATAGATTCTAATATAGTGGTGTCTTACCACTAGTGTGCCATAGATTCTAATACAGTGGTGTCTTACCACTAGTGTGCCATTGATTCTAATATAGTGGTGTCTTATCACTAGTGTGCCATTGATTCTAATGCAGTGGTGTCTTACCACTAGTGTGCCATTGATTCTAATGCAGTGGTGTCTTACCACTAGTGTGCCATTGATTTTAATATAGTGGTGTCTTATCACTAGTGTGCCATAGATTCTAATACAGTGGTGTCTTACCACTAGTGTGCCATAGATTCTAATATAGTGGTGTCTTATCACTAGTGTGCCATTGATTCTAATGCAGGTGTGTTGTATCGCTATCACTATCATTCATCGAGTTGGCATTACAGTGGGTTATGCAGAGACTTAAATTGTATTTATCAGTTTGCTGATGATGCCAGAGTTAAGTATAGTGACAAAAGCCTTGGATAAATTGTGGTAAACTACTTGCATGGAGTTTCCTTCATCCCATGCTTTTATAACTTTTTCAAAGAAATCAGCTTCATTTAATAGGCATGCTATACCTGTTACATATCCAGTTTGTTTTGGGTGTAGGGACTGTAGATTTCTTAGGCTCACTGTTTATGAGGTATTCCATCACCTTGCAAATGGTGCTGGTAAGTCCAGTAGGTTAATAGTTGCCAGGGTCCATAGTAGAGGCTCCACTGCATAGAGGATGTGCTGCAGCAGTTCACAGGGCTTCTGGTACATACCCAATACAGATGTCTGTGGTTGAATAGTTTAAAGAGAAGGTCTGATGGGGGTATGTCATGCTGATCAAGAAACATCCCAGTATGTTATCTGGACCCCGTAGAGCTGGTATTTTCAGTCTCATTAAGTTTGAAGGTGCTAGGATGTTAGCTATATCCTCAATGAATGAGTGGATGATGTCATTAAAAATAAGCTTAGTGCAAGGCCAGATATTATTTTTGAGGTTCCTTAGGTAATTAAAAATATCTTGGGATTATAATTTCTTGACATTGCAATGTTTAGTTTATAAATAGCACTACTATATTTGATCTTGTTCTTGAGTTCTTTGTTAACCCTTTTGAGGTTTATTTTAACAAATGTTTTTTTTCTATTCTTTAGGGCTATGAAAATTTTTCTTTTATTGTGGAGTTTGGTTATAGTTGAGTTTCATCACACAAGTTGGTTTCAAAACTTGGTGCTGGATTTGTCATGAATAGGAATATTTGCATATATTTAACAGATGAGATTAAATTAAAGATTTTTCGGTATATTTAGCAACACTGAGGGGAGGAGGACAGTTGAACCAGTTTGAGTCCACGTCAACTGCAAGGACATTTACCTTGGAGAAGTACCTAAAGGTGGTTGGGTTGGCTGATTATCAGTACTGGGATTATATGGTATTAACACGGTGCAGTGATCTAACCTGAACAGTATGGGTATGACAACGGGCAAGAAGAAGTCAGGGGCTGTGTTTGAGATGACAGGATCAAGTATTTTGATGCCCCTTGGGGACACTATTTGATAACATTATATGCAAGTATAAATTTAAGGAACTGTTCCCCATATTTGTAGAGAAGTAGGTTTGTCAGTTTATGGAGGAGTAGTTAAATTCTCCCAGAAAAATGCTGGTTGGGCTAATGCAGATGGATTCTAGTTTATTAAGATATCTTTCATGATTTGTGGGTGCCATTGATAAGGTTTTGTGGATGGCCTGGATGTAATATGAGCTATTGTTTGGAGACATTACGACATTAAGGTGTTAAGTGTCATTTCTCTGGTCAGTTAGTCATTATCTGATGATGCTTCATGTGAATACAGACACTTCATTACCAACATTCCTGTTGTCTACCCTTGCAGGCCACAACAAATAGTAGGTAGAGAAGCCAGGTGTGGATGGAGAATTGCCACTGTTCTAGAACTAGGTTTCAGTGACAACACAAATATCCATGTTTTCCAATGTTAGGAAGTCCTCAGAGGAGGACATTTTCTTATTTAGGCTCTCAGAAATGAGCAACACTGTGCTGACATTTGTCAGCTTTTAATTTATGTTCTCTGGTTTGGTAGCCTGAGTTAACTTATACAGCCTAAAATGATCACCGTGGAGATAAAGTCTTAGAAATTACGCAAAGCTCTTTTAACTCATTCCCTCCAATGGAGCTCTGGAAGTTTGCACTGTAACTTCCAACAGGCGGAGAATAAGCTTTATGATAAAATCAAATTATGTCCTCAAATTTCAAACAAATGTTTGTATCCCTGGAACCATAGGGGTTACTACAGAAATGTAAACGGCAAACTCTTCAGTACAAACAATTTTTACAGTGTTAGTATTCTTTAGGTTCTAGGTTTAAGCTGGATTTTATAAGTCACATTAAATACAGTAACTATTAAGCTTGTAATATTTTGTAAACAACTTACAATATCTCAGCAACCACTCAAGTACACACTCGACAATAGCATTTTATTTGTCCAGCTGAGAGCTTCCATATGAAGCTAAGCAGTTCTGTTTGTGTTACTTGGTTCGCGAGATATTAAGAGAAATATGAAATGTATGACAATATAAAGGGATACTATATGATCACCAATTAATATCTGTTTACCTGCACTAGACAGAGGCCAAGATGTAATGCAGTTATATTGTCCATCATGTAACTTTTAAAGTGAAAGCTTTCAGTAACTTGTATGCACTCTGGTTTTGGAATTATTAATATAAATATGAACAGGTTATATTGGATGCTTACAGGCACTACTAGGGTGTAACTATGGAAATTAGGCTTTAATGAGCTAAAAATGGTAGAGGATATCCTTGTTGAAACAAGTTGGACTCTCTTTCAATTTCCTTTAGGTTGACATACATTGGCCACCTTAGAATGTCACTGATAACTAAGGCAGGTAACCATTTCCTTAAATAATTTGTTCTGAGCCACCTGTCAACAGAGTACAGGAACTGTATCCTTATTATTATGTCACTTAAACCATACACGTGTGCGCGAGAGCGCATACACACACACACACACACACACACACGCACACGCGCACACGCACGCACACACACACACACACAGGTTACTCCAACTATATATGATTCCTCTCTTGCCCTCATTCCATTCTAGTGTCTGTGAATCGAATCCGATTAGCCACTGAACACCTCTAGTAGTACCATGAAGCCTCATTGCAGAGGCAATCCCGTTAATGACTCTACGTCTAACTCCTAAACTGGAATTGTCATATTAGATTTTCTGTTACTTTTTTCTGCATGATATTCTCACCAGAGATCTCACCTCTAAAGGATTCTTTGACATATCAGGACTAAGCCCCCCCAAAAAAAACAAATAAATAAAAATCCAAAGTGCAATACAGTGGTGCAGTGGCTAAAGGTGTTGCTTCACTATGCTTAGTTCTCTAGTGTGGCTCTTGGCCAGGTTGCATTTATTGCAGAATCTGAATGTCATCCCTCCCCTCCCTTTTTTCTCATGAGTTTTCACTTGGTGTTTCAGTTTACTCTGTCATCCCAAAGACTTGCTGTAGGTGCACTGGCAGTCCTTTAAACTGCCTGTAAGTGTGCATGACATGTGTGACTGAGTGAGTGTCTTGCAGTGGGTTGGTGCCTTGGCCATGACTACTTTCTGTTTCTTCTATACCTTGAATGAAATCCCAGCAATCCTGACCTGAATGAAGTAGGTAATTAGAGAATTATTGAATGAATGAATGAAAATCCCCTGATATTGGCAAGCTTGCATGAGTGGATAGACTTGAGAGAAACAGGTATAATGCTTCCACTGTATAAGATGCTGGTAACTATTTCCTGTATATACTGCTTACTGTTCTAAAGACTTTACAACAAAAAGAACATGAAACTGATGTAGTATGTGCAGAACAGGACAGGACTCCTAAAATTATTGCAGCAGACATGTTGATACGTAAAGTAAAGCTAAAGGCACTGGTTTTATACATTGCGAAGGTTAGAATGGAGTAAGAAAGCACAAGACAGACTCGTACCACTATCAGGGATGAAGAAGGTGAAGACAAGATGAAGGCCTGGGATGGGGAGTCACTAATGAAAAGTGGAAGATTTGCTTTTCACTGAGGATGATAGGACCCTACAATGGCCTGTCAGGGGAATTGATGGTATATAGTTCAAAATAGTTCAAAAGAGGGGGATTTAAAAGCTTAGAATAACTGGAAGATGGAAGGGTACTGGTAGGTCAAGGGTCAGTTGCATATACAAGAGTCATAGCATCATGAAAGACTTAAGCCATTTATCTTTCCCAGCCATCAACATATCCATACATCCTCACTGAATATTTGACTTACAGAGCTGCAAAGGTCACCCTGTCTCTGTATACTTTAATGGGTAGAACTAAATTAGAATATTCTACATACTTTATATTAGATCACATTAAAATGTAAGTATAAAATAGTGACTCTCAAACAGCCTAATTGGGGCAAGGACAAATCAAGCTATACTCATCATAAGTATGTGGCATTTAATTTCTACATTCCACTACATATAGAACATGGTGTTTAGACATGATGGCTCTTTTTAAGGCATGCTCAGTCCTTAATGCAAGATCACATGGTTTGATAATTACTGTCAGTTAATAAGGTAAAATGAGTACAGAGCACTGTGTAGTAAAAATGAGCACAGAACATTGTCGAGTAAAAATAAAGCATCTGTAGGACAGATTGCTACAAGTTGCCAAAGAGTAATAATCAATTTTCCAAATCTGCACAGTATTACAGACTGCAAAATACACCAATTGATATAAAATGGTCCTCAGAGCTGTGTATTTCCACTTATGAATGACCCTTGCATTTGGTAATTGAGTAAGTGCTTGTTCTAAAACAAAATTGTTGATAATTGAACTGGAAAAAAGGAACAATAACATAGAATGGGAGAACATTTAGGTTAAGACAATAGACACTACAGAGAGAGGAAGGAAATGCTGAATACACATTACCAGTGCAAACAAGCAATTGATATCACAGAGAAAATGCTGTTGTGACTGATGGAAGCACTTAACTAGAAAAGAACATGGTTCCTTCCTTTGATCATCCCATCAGAGAATTAAAGGAATGTTATGGTATTTTTAAGTTCAAGGAGTACTTTTCTGCTTAAGAAACATACTATTCAGTGCTGAAAACCTCTGTATACATGAGGTCATTAAAGAATGGTATAACAGGCTAAACTGAAAGCAATTCTTTTATCACCTGGTTTTAAAACCTGAAGAAAATAGGAAGATGGAAAAATGGAGTAAAAATCATGATTCCCTCATTCATTCATCTTGTGATAATGATAATTGTTTTTTCCTATTCAGGGTCCCTGGGCACCCAGGGCCTGAACTGTCACTCAGTTGGTAAAAGAGAAACCCCTGGATGGAATGCCACTCCAACATAGGACACACACATTCACATACACACACATGCACACACGTATACACACGCACACATACACACACACACACACACACACACACACACACACACACACACACACACACACACACACACACACACACACACACACACACATAATAATTTACTTACTGTCAGATAGACTTGATTTTCTACAGTATGTCATTGAAATGTGGAAGGAAACCAGAGCAAACACCCAACAAAATTCCATGCAAATGCAAGGAAGGCATGTGGTCTCTGCATTGAAGGCAACCAAGCTGTGGCATAAAACTGGGGAAACAAGCTCTGTGAAGCAGCAAAGCTAACTAGCATTGTTATATCAAACGCAAACAGATCTTCCTGCATTTTCAAATAACTGTTCACAACAAATCCATTTATTTCTTTATTTTACTGCACTCTCCAGCCAGGCCATATTACCCCACATAACCCCTTATAAATTTATCTTATCTAATAGGTAGTAAGGGTTAGAGTCAGGTGTTATGTATCTACACTGCCTGAGACATGCTTCACAGCCCAAAGATACCCCTTCACATTCTGCAGGAAGCATTGATATACATATGTCCCCACCCTATGCCCTCCAGCTGACATGGATGTACCTGCATGAGCAGCTTACTACCTCCAGCCTGCTGACTGCTCTGGCACCTATCCCCCGGCCCCTGTTCAAATCCATTTCACTGGACCCACAGACATGACTCAGGGACATATTGTAGTATGGAATGCCCACACATCAAATAAGTCCTGCTGTACTAAAATGCTTTTGTTTGAAACTCAAGTATTATGGTGCTTGAATTAAAGTGTCCTACTTGTGCTGTTTATACAGTTTCATTACTTACAGTTTGACTGGTTTGGTCTGAAATGCAAATGCATTTTTGACTTTTTATACTACACCTGACTGTGAAACTGATACTTGTCATGGCTGGTCAGAGCACCGGTATAGGTTTTAGTTTTATCACCAGGACAGTTCCATTATGTTTGGTATAGTCTAGCATGATGCAGAGTTTTAGGCAGGATTTGATTTTATTATAATGTAAGACTCGGCCCCATAATGTCAGACATGGCTATTACTGTGTAGAACAGATTTTTTTTTTTTTTGAAACCTTGAACCGCATTCTGTGAGGACATGAACTGTAATTTTCAAACAGTATAGTTTGGGAAGGTGCAGATTTCCCCAAATTAGTGTGACCATGGAGTTTGTATACATAAGTAAGGGAGAGTGTGGGATTCCAAAAAAAAAATTATTTTCCTTTTTTGTGTGTGAGATTTGTATTGATTACGTCATTTAATACTTCTGGCAGTCCATTCATGTTTTAATTACTTTTGATCTGTGTATGTGATATAACTGCTGGAATTTCATTGGCAAGGGCTTGTGAATACAGTGCACTTACTTGCAGTAATGCAACATTTGACTTGCAGACCTCAGTCCTCAGGACTTCAGCCATCTGTGCTACAGAGGCAGTCAGCCCATGTTATTTATTGGTTCCATTGTATTATGTCCTGCAGGTTTGCGTAACTTTGAGCATAGTAATGAAAATATGATTTATGGCTTTTGTATTTATAAGGGTTAGTATGGAATGCCTAGGTGTGACACTGGCTAAGTAGTCTCTAACTTTTACATATTCCGAGAAATACAGATACTGGTGCAAAGCAAGTACTATACAGCTATAATGTAAATGTAACATAATGGCTATCATTTGAAAGCTATGCAACTGTTTTAGTTGTGTAATTAGCACAGCAGTCAGTTCTGGAGCTGATGTTTGTTACACTATTTATGGTTCATATCACTAATAAGACCAAAAATAGGATTCATTTATTCCTAGACGATACCAAGACTGGGGAAAAGGAGCTTGAGACTGGAATTGGTACAGATGGGGGATGGGGAAAAAAGGAGAGCAGAGTTACAGTGCAAGTCACAGCATAACTCTCAACTAATCCGGGATATAGTTCAATAGAATCAGGGACAAACCCAGAAAAATCAGGGACATTTGTAAACTATTAATACTATTAACTTGAGACATTGGCAGAATAAAAGAATGTTAATTAATATACATTTTGTGAAATAAAAGACATCTATAACTCTTACTTACTACCATTATTTCGTTAGTATAATTCATCACCTTTCCTCCAAGAGTCACCAGCTGTAGAAGGAAGTAAGAGATCAAGGACAGTTGAGAGCTATAACTAAGAACAAAGATGCATTTTGGTTACAATAATGCTGAAGTACAGTATATTTACAAAGGCACTGATGAGCATGGAAGTGAAAATGATTGGAGTACTGTTACCGACTTCCTATGAAATATTGGCACTTAAAATGCCGGGTGGTGACAAGCCAAAATAAAAAAAAGACTAAAAGCCCAGGAAAAGAGCAAAGCTTGAAGATTGCTCTTCTTTAAACTTCTTTTATGCAGGTGGAAAAGCCCCTGTATATAAACGCACACACACACACACACACACACACACACACACACACACACACACACACACACACACACACACACACACACACACAAACACACACACACAAACCTATATATACCAATTCCAAGATCACCATACCTCAGAGAAAAGAGAACATTCCAACAAAAATGGCCAACTCGGACTTAGTATATGTTAAGTTCATTTTTTGGACATTCACTCTCTGTGTTTCGGGATTTGCTCCAGCAGGTCTTGACATTTCAAACGGTTACCATATTGGCTCACATAAAGTGAATCACCGGGTAGAAAGTGAAAGGGAAGTGACCTAGAACAAGGGAATACTGGATGTACAGACCAGGTAGCAGAATGTATGGATGCTATAGTTAATACAGTAATATAGTACAGGGAATTATTGAAGTCACACCTGAAAACATTGTGTTCAGATCTGAAGGCCATTTTGTTAAAAAAATAATCTAAGAAAACAGGGTAGAGGAGGATCTGTCACATAAAGTGATAAAGACATAACTGTGACAAAGATAACTAGGGTGTGATTAGCAGTCAATGTACTTGAGGATCTGGGCAGGCAAAGTGGGAGTAAGTGGTTGATACCATGTCGCTTATCCTGGGGAGGGAGGTTGTCCCATCCACTGCAATAATGGTGAAGCAGGAGTACAGAATGCATCATGCAATGTGGGACATGCTTCACTCTGCCAAAAAGCAGTATGCAGACCTCTTCTGGGTTGCCATGTGTGGAAGTGCTTACTTGTAAGTAGGTGAGAGAAGGCAGAGGAGGCTTTCATATAGGCGAGCACACATTAGCATCTGGTGAGAGACTTAGCTTCTAAAGTAAATACCCATGGATGCCTCGATGATGGCTTCCCTCAGTCAGCTCTAACCCTAAGGAATGTGAATGGGCTGAATGGATTGTGGGTAGGATGATTGTCAACAGACAGCAGGGGGCAGAAAGCATAAAAAACAGTGTAGGGAAAGAATATAAAAATAATAAATGAAAAAGCTGTCCTAAAAAGGGAGAACATGCTAAACTATTCATAGGGGAGAGAGCAACAGAGAAAGCAGATATGATTTAGCAAAGTGACTCAGGACTGAGTTTCACTCTTATATACTGAGTGTGTCAGGCTAGTTCAAGACTTGTCTTTGCATTAAGGCAGTTCCAGGCCAGTCAGCTCAGATTTAAGGGTCTGTTTTCCCTCCCATTCACCCTGTAGTCGTTATATTCTTAAACCCAGTGTATCTGTTGTTGCATGCCCCTTATGATAATTTGACAACATAATTCCCTCCCACTCCCTGCTTATTGGCTGTTGACAATAAGCATATAAGTATCATTTTGCAAAGTCTCTCCCCTTAAACTACTCACCAGGCTAAATGACCTTTGATAAAATTGCTTAACATTGAGTGTACTGATACTGTTTGCACTGATTTTTGTATTTGGAACTCCCTCGGCTACTTCAAATCATTCAGTTTTCACTAGCACACAAGTTATACTTACACTCTGACAAAATCCCAGCTCTCCAAAGTCTCATACTTCCTTATACCACAACAAGAACCTTGAGCTCTAGCAAAAAAAAACCTCCTAGAAGTACCAAACATAATAATGAAGCAGGGAAATCTCTCTATAGTCACTCTATTTCCAAGCTCTGGAATATCATACCTGGCCATCTAACATCCAATAATTCCACTACACAATTTAAAAAACTCCTGAAAGTCCACCTCATGAACAATTGGCTATCCTCCTGTGTCACCCCTGGGTAAAAAGGGCATACAATCAATCATTCCTAACGTAACTTTATGTCAAATCTTGTTACTCAAAATGTCAAAATATAATCACAAAATACCCATCTTCAGTCTCTGTTTCAGGTGCAACCTTAAAATATTGAATGTATATGTGTGCTAAAATACTGCATTTTGATAAATGTGTTATACCTCTGAACTGTTGTATAGTGTCATGAACTTGTAACTATGTACTGTCTGATAGCTATTAATATTGTTCTGCCTGACCTGTCTGTATATACCATTGTTCTTATTTGATTGACTATGTATTTAATCTGGAAATTTTCTTCCCCGGCCTCCTCTGAAACTGGACTTGTGTTCAGTCAGACTTTCCCAGTAAACAAATGTGAATAAATAAATATATAATTTTTTTGTTTGTTTTTTACTATAACTTCCTTACTGCTTCCTGTCTGTGGCAAAAGAAGGTTTACAGGATAGTTTTGTGTTGAACTTTAAATAGTCAGCAGCAAGCCCACTCAAACATTATTCTAAAACCGAACTCCAAGCAGTTATAGTTACCCTTGCCCCCAGAGTCATTCCTGTCAGTATCATGCACCAGCACACCCCCACAACATCTATAGCCATCCTGATTCAGATGGCTATCTTCAAACAGCGTAAGAATTGTCTCATGCTGTCTGATGATCATCTATTACTCAAACAGCATAACACAGGGTGTGAAAGACGTACGTATATAATGTACTTGGAGGCAAACATCTTACACAAAGTAAACTCAAATACCAAAATTGTCAGGAGTACACCATATATCACACCACTTCAAGGCTATCACAATACGCACACAGTAATCCATATAAACGATAGATATATATATATATATATATATATATATATATACACACAAATATAAACAACAAAACCTAGAGATATTTGAAAAATATAAAAAAGAAATATGGACATGGGAAAGAAAGAGAGATTTGATATGGAGCGATATTTATGCAAAGGAGAAAGCCAAGTTAACTAATATAGAGAAGGCAGTCTCAAAGATATTCCAAGAGAAATACAGGGAAAGGCATCCAGATATGGAAAATTTCACAATAAAAAAATATCACAAAGATGTAATATAGAAAAGAAGATTAGTAAAGTAGAAGTTAAAGAAATAGAAGTTGAAGTTATGGAGTGTCTGTGAAATGAAGGATTTAATGTAGAAGGTCTAACACAGATTACATCACAGCATGATAGAGTGTGTCCCCAGAATAAGGAAAAGCAAGAAGATCCGGAGACATGTGAAGAAGAAATATGGACATGGGAAAGGAAAAAGATTTAATATGGTGTAATATTTATGCAAAGCAGAAAGCAAAACTAACCAATATAAAAAGAGCAGCACCAAAGATATTTGAAGAGAAATACAGGCAAAGGAATCCAGATATGGCAAACTTTACAATACAAAAAATAAAAAGACTAAGAGGAACAGTAGATAAAGAGATTAGTAATGTAGAAGTCAAAGAAATAGAAACTGAGGTTATGGAACAGCTACAAAGAGAAGGATTCAGTGTAGAAAATCGAATGCAGAAAGCACCACAACAGGACAGAGCAATGGAAATCCAAATTAAAGGGAAACCAGTGAACAGGAAGCAATTGATCAGGTGCCATATCAAGATATTTTGGAGCTTTCCATAGGAAGCCAGTATAAATGTTCACTTGAAGCTAGACAGCAAGGAAAGGAACAGGAAACTGTGGACACTCTGATGAAGTCAATGTTGAGGAGTGATAGGCTAGTGAGTTCCCATATGACTGAGCAATAGATGGCACAGGATGAAGTTGAAGAGTGCCACAGGAAGATGCTATAGAGCTTTCTAGAGAATGTCTGCAGGAAACGGAAAACAAGGGATGTGCCCTCAGTTTGGAAGAAAATGAGCTAAGAGAAGAGTTGCTTGACATGGACATGGATAGATATGTTAAGATCAATGAGAGAAATAGACTGCAGAAGGTCAATAAAACCCAAAAAGTAAGAAGTCTGATAAAACAAATGAATGCAGTAATTAGGACTGTCCATAGAGATCCATGCGATATAACAGAAGTAAACAGGATATATTACTGTGCTGCTAAATTAATAACTGATAAAGTTCTACCACAGGATCACAGGGTAGTAAGGGAAAGGAAGGGGAGAAATTGAATACCTTCATGGAAGTACTGAACAGAGAAAACTATAAAGCAATTAAGACAAGAAGTGTCACTGTTAGATTATAGAAGAGGAAATAGATCAACAAAAATACTAAGAAAGATAGATGTGATTAAAGGAATGCACAGTATTAGAACAGACCAGGCTCTATCATGCACTATCGCAAATAACAAACTAAAAATTTCAGCACAGATGGAAAAACTTAGAAGATACACAGATAAATATAAAGGAAAAGTACAAAATAAGCAATTTATTGATGAACCAAAAACGTTTTATAGAGAATTGGGAAATAAGGTAAAATGACTCAAAAGACCACCAAAAAAGAGGAAGTAAATACATTTTGGAGAAGTATCTATGAAGATCCTGTGGAACATAACAAAGATGCTAAATGGATAGAAGAAGTAAAAGAAAGAATAAGAAGTTTAAAGGTACAGGATATGAAATGGGATGAAATAACAGCCAGAGAGATTAAAACAAAGTTAAGAAAAGCATATAACTGGAAAAACCAAGGCCCAGATGCAGTACCTAACTTTTTTTTAAAAGTATTAACATCTTTGCATGAGGATTTGGCCATGAGTAAGAACTATTTATATGTGCACCACGAACAGACACCACACTGGCTAACAACAGGCAAAAATGCCAGCACCACAAGGACGCAAATAAGATACTACAATTTATTTTGCATCACAAATTCAAATCAGACTGGTTTTGGCCTTTTTGTTAATTTCCATATGTGTTGAGTTGGCCATTTGCATCAGCCGTACTTGCTAGCTGCTGTGTGGAGTGATAACAACAGGCAGAACAATGAACCTGCAAACTACATAATTATAGACCAATAACTTGCCTTCCGACGACGTATAAACTATACACAGGAATTGATGAGGACAGAGTTTATAGTCATTTAGAAGAAAACCCAATTATGGCAGTAGAACAAAAGGGCAATAAAAGAAAGTCATATGGAACAAGGGATCATTTGTTGTTAAAAAAAAGTTATAGTGGAGAACTGTAAAAAGGAGAATAATCTAAGTATGGCATGGATTGACTACAAAAAAGTATTTGATAGTATTCCACATTCATGGATAAAAAAGTGCTTAAAAATGGATAAGATACACCCTACACTGATTGACTACATTACAGTAACCATGAAACAATGGCAGACCACTTTGCAATTAAGCCATAATAAAGGACAGATTATTATCCCAGGGATAAAAATTCAAAGGGGGATATTCCAGGGTGACTCTCTATCACTGTTGCTATTCTACATTGCCATTAATCCATTAAGCTGTTTACTTAACAGCTTAGGCCATGGCTACAGTTTGGCTCCTAGAAAACAACAAAGTCTAATGACTTCTCATCTTCTCCTTGTCAATGATTTAAAACTGTATAGCTCATCAGATGAGGAACTGAAAGCACAGCTGCAGGTTGTCAAAACATTTTTAGATGATATTAGAATGTAATTTGGTCTTCATAAATGTGCAAAAGCAACCTTTAGAGCAGGAAAACTGCAGCACCAGGAAAACATCAGTTTGGGACAAGAATGTGATATAAAAGAACTTGAGCAAGAGGGAGTGTATAAATACTTGGGAATTGAAGGATCAGCAATAAAACATGAACAAATGCGAATAAAACTCAGTAAGGAATACTTTATCTGGGAACAAGATCCAAGCTATAAATTAATTTGCTCTTCCTGTCCTAATGTACAGTTTTGGAGTGATTGACTGGCCCCAAAAAGTGTTGGATAGATTAGATATTAAAACAAGAAGGATGCTTCATGCTCACCAAATGATTTATAAAAATCAGTGTATGGCAAGATTACATATTCCCCGTTCCAAAGGAGGAATGGCCCTCCTTGAAATTGAGTACATGTATAGATCTGCAATCGTGGGACTCCACACATACCTACTGACCTCACAAGATCCATATGTAGTGAAAGTTTTGAAACATGAGAATAAATTTAAGATGCCTTCTTTGCTTAATTTAGCAGAAGCATATCAACGTTAAGCAGGAATGGAAATCAAATCAGAAGTAGATCAAAATCAGGCAGCAACTGAATGTGCCAAAAAACAAAAGAAAGAATATAAGGTGAAGTATCAGATGAGAAGGCAAGAAATGTGGAAAAAACATAAATATAGTTGCAAGTATAGAAAACTTCTGGAAGAGCCTCATGTTGATCAAAAATGAATGCAGGAATGGTTAAGGAGAGGCAAATTCAAACCAAGAAATGAAAGGTTAATATTGGCAGCCCAAGATAGTGGGCTACATACATGCTAGTTTACAAAGTCCATTGAACATGTGGGAGAAACAGACAAATGTAGGTTTTGTAAAACCAAATTGGAAACAGTCACACACCTTGTTTCTGGTTGCGACACACTGATGGCAGAAGGATTGTATACTGAAAGGCATAATAATGTGGTGAGACTGTTGCACTGGGGATTGTGCAAACATTATGGTATTGAAGTGGTGAAAAACACTGGAAACATGAGCCACAAAGTAGCATAGAAAATGATAAAGGTTATATAATATGGGATGACCCATTACCAACAGTTCAAAAGATAGATGCTAGAAAACCAGATATTGTGGTCCAAGAAAAGAAGACAAAAGTAGCATTGATTATTGAAATCGCCACACCCAGTGACTATCATGTCTTGCGTACAGAGAGACACAAAGTCATAAAATACCAGGATCTGCAGGCAGAAACGAGAACAATGTGGAAGAAAGACACCCATACCATTCCAATAGTAGTAGGAGCAACGGGTCTTATAAAAAAGAATTTACAATCATATTTAGATATGTTACCAATCCATGTAACCCCATACGAACTGCAGAAGGAGTCATTACTGGGCACACTGCGGGTGCTGCGAAGAACACTTTTGGTTGGCATCAAAGATTGAAACAATACTAATTTCATGAACTTTAATCATACTTTGACTTAGGAATGGGGTCCATTCCCGTCATGGTATTAGAAACACAAAAGATTTGGAGAAATAAGAAAAGTAAGTAATCCATCATATGCTGAGGTTCTAAAGATTATCTTGCCTAAATCTCAAAGATCTCTAAAACACAACACAGATGTGAAGCACAATCAACATATTAAGCCTACTTCCTCACATAGCACAAGGAGTCACAAAGTCACAAATGCTGAGCTTATAAGGTAGGCATTGACCCAACCAAACATTTTTATTATAGGTGACGCCAATGTAGGATATACAGATATGCCTCTTACCAGGCTGAGTAAGGAAAGAGTGACAATTATTTACTTGTCTGGTGCAAGGATCCATCAGATCAGCAATGCACTCAAGTCCTTGAACAACAAGTACCAGTATGACTTTGTCATAGTTCATAGTCAATGACTTGAGGTGTACCTCTCTGGACTATATGAAGAGACATGATGGAGCTCTCAGACTATATGTCCAAGGCAAGTATGAGCCTAGCACTGAGCAGCATTCTACCTTCTTCAAGGATGATGCTGCGATATGAACATAAAATAATTATCTACAATAATTAGTTTAGTTTTTGGTGTCATTCAAAGGGGGTCCATTATTTGTCAACCTGGGAGGCTATGATCGACAGACCATGTTGCCTCACCAGGCATGGCCTGCATCTGTCCCCTCTAGGGTTTTGATTATTAGCAAAGACATTGTCTACCCCTATAGTGCCATTTTTAGGCCATGCTAATCTGATAAAGTTACCAACATAACAAAACAAAGGAAATATGTTTCTGATCAATACTAGAAGCCTGAAAAAGAAACCCCACACTCTATAAGCCCTTCTCACCCTGGAAGACATTGATGTCTGTATAGTAACTGAGACGTGGTTAAAATTAGCAGAGTGCACTCTGGTTGTGCAAGGCTATAACACCTTCCACACATTCAGACTAGCTGCTGTGCAGGAGGGGAAAAAAGGTGGAGGTGTCTCAATCTACATCCAGAAGAGACTCACATCAAGGCTGGTAAAGCAGTATGATGCACTAGAGCTTCTTCATGTCCAAATAACCATCAGAAAGGTCCTGTACCAGAAACTAAAAGGGTTGGCCTTCCCAAATGATCTCAGTGTACTCAGCTGAGTGAGCAAATGAGATGGAAATAGGAGGAGTGACCAAAATCAAATTTACAGCTGGGGCGGGCAATTCCAATGCCGCCAAATTTAAGAATACAACAACAGTTGAGTGGGAGGGAGGGAAAAACAAACAATGCAGACAGAGGGCAGCAATAAACAATGAAGCAAATATATAAATGCAGTACAGTTTACAGATAAAGTGCAAAAAAATGTACTTATATCAGCTTGGTATATCCAGATGGTTATAGAATCCATCACAGCCAGGTAATTAGCTTTGCTACTGAGCGCAATTGCACAGAAATGTAAAGTCTTTGTACCAGAAGTACAACAGAGAAAATAATCCTCAGGCAATCAGATAAACACATGACCAATAGCTAACACCTGAGTTGGGCTGACTCCACAGAATGCAAAACAACCCCCCCCCCACCATTAAACTAGCTACTGAACTATCCCTGATTAACAAAAACAATGCAGACAGACAGAGGGCAGCAATAATAACATACTGGATCTTGTCCTCATTCGTATAGGAGCATCTTGCACAATCCCTTGCATATTTCCATCACTTGGTATGTCTGAATATAAAGCAGTGTCCTTCAAAATAAAACTGAAACCAGAGATCCCGTTCACCCAAGGTACCTTTAGATTTGTCTTTAAGACAAACTACCTATTCCTTAGTGATACATTAGCAAGCTTCAAATCCCCACCAAACCCAGTTAACTCCACTGAATACACAGAAATGTACACCACCACACTATACCAGCAGAGATGCAGCTGTAACCCATGGGAATAAGTGCAGGGCAAACTCCAGAAAGAAACCCACATGGTGGAACCATAATATCAACAAGCTTTATAATGAAAGGAAAATAATTTTGACCAAAAGTAAGAAGAATATTTCCCAAAATGCTATACCCCTTGTCACTGAAATAAAAAAAGAACTCAGAAGCTTAATAAAATCCAGCAAAGCCAAATTTGAGGCTAAAACAGCTACCCAAGCCAAAGACAATCACAAGGCATCTTTCAGTCATGTTTATAATCTCAAAAGCACAATGCAGCAATGCCCTGAGCTGATTGCAATGCTACCAGTATTGAGGCTGAAGCCATAGCAACCCTACTTCCTGATAAATTTATCTCAAACATTATCCCTCTCTCTCCCCTCTGTCTGTCCCTCAAGATATACCTGAAACTGGCTCGCCTCCAGCTAATACACAAGACCAAGTCCTAAAAGTGCTATCAAAAACTAATAATAGTGCATTGATAAGTCCTGATAATATCCCTGGATGTATCTTAAATAGCATGAAACACAATTTAGCCACACCCCTAACAACACTCTTCAGTCTCAGCCTCCATACAGCTTTTGTAACAAGTGAATGGAGAACAGCTACAGTCATTCCCCTGCATAATGGAGGACCTTCCACAGACCCAGTTAATTAGAGCCTCATATGCAAAGCAATAGAAAGACTTATCATGGAATAAATCAATCAGGCCTTTGGGAACCTCCAAACACTAGACCCATCTCAGTTTGGATTCTTCAAGGGCAGGTCCTGCTTACTAATCTTGGTGGATTTTTTTTTTGTAAAGGTCACCAAAGCAATGGATGAAGGCAAAAAGATAAACAC
The DNA here is from genome assembly GCF_019279795.1 of Protopterus annectens. Taxonomy (NCBI): domain Eukaryota; kingdom Metazoa; phylum Chordata; order Ceratodontiformes; family Protopteridae; genus Protopterus; species Protopterus annectens. The sequence continues at coordinate 1,103,509,044 of NC_056728.1, read as the reverse complement.
CTCATACCTTGACCTGGCAAAATCTTTTGACTCAATAATGCATCCTCCACAGTGACTATCTAGTACAGCAATATACATTCAAAGTCAAAGCTGTTCATCTGGTTAGAAACTTGAGCAAAACAACCCCCCTGTAAAACCTGGAAGAATAACACATCCTCAGTAGTGACTATCTAATACAACAATATACATTCAAGTGAAAGTACGTCAATATCGCCTAATTTCTGCAAGTATCTGTTGTGACTGTAGCTAACACACCTCCATACTTTTTTCCTCCCACTATAAGTTTTTCCCATTGGTGCATTCTTTTTATTATCTTCCCATTGTTGCTATACTCTCCACGTAGCCTAGTGGTTCCCCTCCTCTCCTAGTCTTCCCTTAATTTCTGAGACTAAAACTTGCCCCCACTTCTTTCTCTCATATTTAGCTCAGAACTTAGCCGTACTGTCTACTTATGACTTAGTGATTGTTTTTCTTTTTTTTTTCCATAATAAATCTTTATTGTTATATACTTTTCATACAAAATTATAAAATGCAAACTACTAACTAACACTGTAACAATCACACCAAACAATATACAATATTTACAAGAATGCTTCCATATAAGACATTAGAAATATAAGAAAAACACAGGAATAATTGGTAAGTTTCCAATATTGAACAGTTTGATTAGACATTTCTCTCCAAATATAGCAATGATTATTACTATCTTCAGTTCAAAAGTTTTATGCTAATATAATATTAAATATCTGTTCCCAAATTTTCGGATTATTGATACCCTTACTATGTGAATTTAAAAGTAGTTTATGAGCTAGTATATGTTTTGTCGCCAACACTCTGAAGTTTTGCCATGATGTTTTAGTTGGGTCTAGCCAATTTGAAGCTATATAAAGCTTCATTAGTAAGAAAATATTAATATGAACTATACTCTGTGATCTGGTAAGTAATATGCAAAATCATAAATTTCCAAGATAGTGTTGTACTTTGGTAGCCCACTTTCTGAAGTTGAATTTTAAGGGAATTCCACAGTTTGTATGCACACTTACAGCTCCAGAACATATGAAGAAGATCAGCCGGTTGAGTTTTGCAGTATGGACATGTTGCAGAGTTTTTAGAATTAAATTTATGCAGGGCAAGGCGTGTATAATATGCATTATTCAAAATCATCAGCTGTGTATATAACAGTTTTTGAAGAGAAGTTGATTTAATAGTCAATTCAATTGCCTTTAACATATTACTTTTATCTGTCAATAATATTTTCTCTTCCCAATAATTTGATAACAAAACTTTACCTTGAAATTTAAGTTCTTTAATTAATTTATTCGTAGCTGTTATACATTTAATATCCTGTTGAAGAGCTTGCCACACCTCAGAGCATTTATTTATAGTCTCTTCATCCAGTTTAAAGTTTTGTAGGTAACTTATAGTAAATTTCCTAATTTGTCTAAGAATAATCAGATAATTTTTAGGTAAATTGAATTCTTGTCTTATTTGGTTGGGCGATCGATCCAGATGTTTATATATATCGATCATAATTAAATTCACAATTAATGGAAACTTCTTTAGATCAATTAATTGGTTGTTCAGCTTTACATTTGGGTTCCTGTGAAAGGGCTGAAAGACCATCATATGTTGAAGTAAATCCAATGATTGAAATAGACTCTGTAAAGATAATATTTCAGTTTTAATGTGTTCCACAATCCCATATACCTTCAGAATATCTTTACCTAGAAAGGGCATTGCTTTAGGATTAATGTTCAACTTTAAAATATATTGATAGTTCAGGGTTAGCCAAGTTGGTGTCCACTTAGTACTAGTTATCTCATGATTGGCCATTCTTAAAATCCTATTAGAATTCACAATCAGATAATACGTTTCAAAATTAGGCAACTCAGACCTCCTTTACTTTTTGGGGTCATTAATTTGTCATAAGATACCCTAGTTTTCTTTGGCTCCCAAATAAATTTAGCCAAATCTTTATGAATTTGTTTAAAAATATTCTTGAAAGAGATAAATGGGCTGACCTAAAATATACAGTAACCGTGGCAATACATTCATTTTATAATAGAAACTTTTGCTAATACTGGCAAGTGCAAATTTTTCCATCTCACAAAATCAGAAACTATTTGTTCCCAAACTATTTTAATGTTATTATTATAGAAATCTTTATTATCTGTGGAAAACACAACACCAAGGTATTTAATATTATCTTTGAATGTTACCTGCCCCACTAAAGGTAATAATGAGAAAGGTTTAGGTGTCTTTAAAGGGAATATATTGGTTTTCCCCAAATTAATTTTATAGTTAGAAACCTCTGAAAAATCATTAACTGCTTTCAATATCTTCTCAGTATCTGATATTGGAGATGCACAATAAATATTCAGATCATCAGCAAAAGCTGCCATTAATAGTTTAGTTCCATACATTATTGGGACATTATGATAAACCTTCTGCTTAATATAGAAGAACAAGGGTTCAAGATAAATATTAAATAGTAAAGGGGACAAAGGACAACCCTGTCTCGTTCCCGACCTAATCTGTATTCTTTTGGAAAAACTTCTGTTAATATACAGTGTAGTATAAGGATTACTATATAAAATTTGTAAGATTTGAACAAATTCCGGGGATATATTAAAATAAGGTAAGAGATAAAACAGAAAATTTTTGTCTACCCTATCAAAGGCCTTCTGTGCATCTATTATAAGAGCATATATATTCAGATTATTTTGCTTTGCATGCGCTATCATAGTATGTAATGAAAGTGTATTATCACTTGTTTGTCTACCTGTCATAAATCCAGCCTGTTCTTTAGATATTATATGAATCATGATTTTCTTCAATCTAAATGCTATAATTGAGGTTAAAATTTTCATGTCTACGTTAATTAATGATATCGGTCTATAATTATCTGGATTCTGGGGATCTGAGTTAACTTTATGTATAAGAATAGTTTTGGAAGCATTAAGATGAGGATCATGAATTTTATTCCTAATTATATAGTTAAACACACCTGAAAGTATCTTACCGATAGACTCTGCAAACTTCTTGAAAACTCCACTGTCAACCCATCAGGACCTGGTGATTTCTTTGGTTTCATATGCTCAATTATATATATTATTTCTTCTTCTGATATCGGTTTAACCAAATCATTTTGAAAATCATCTCCTATTTTTGGAAACTTAATCAGGTGTAAAAATTGTTCATAAACTGTATTAGAGGATATATCCTTCTGCCCCTCATAAATATTAGTATATATTTTCTCAAAGATATCAATAATATCTGCAGTTTTACGATATATCTTATTATTAAGTTGTATTTCTGAAATTTGCCCATTTGTTTTTGATTGATTAATGATCCTAGTCAGCACTCTCGATGGCATTTGAGCATGATTAGCATACTTAACTAGAGTCTTATAATCTTGAAATGTTACTCTAGAGTTTTAAATTAAGAAGAGATCCCTTTGACATTTAAGCAACTCTTTCTCTGTTTGCTCATTAAAGTTTAACATTAGCTCTTGATTGAGTAGTTTAATTTTGGATTCCAAGTTTTGAATGTCTTTATTTAATATTTTTTTGTAATAAGAGGCTTTTTGCAAAAGGACCCCTCTTATTTGAGCTTTAACTGCAGCCCATTCAATATCTGGGGCATTCTGATGTTTATTTAAACCACCCAGTAAATCTTTAAGGTAATTTGAAATTTCTTGTAATATGTCATCCTTATTTAGCAAGTTTGGATTCTGAGACCAATTATACCCTCTTTGTCGTAAGATATCTTTTACTTCTTTAGTGAAACTCAGCGAAATTTTTGAGTGATCTGATAGGTATCTGGCATGTGTAACAACTGTAGGGTCTAAGTTAATCAATGATCTTGAAATCAGAAAAAAATCTATTCTGGGCCACATTTTGTGACATGGGGAATAAAATGTAAAATTATTAGTACTATTATCATTATTTAAATAGTGAAAAGGGTCATATAATTGAAAATCTTCTTTTAAATCATTCAGTGCTAATACAGCATGCTTATTAAATGCTCTTTGTGGACAAGATCTATCCAACTTCGGATTTTGGTAAGCATTCCAGTCACCTCCCATAATTACATAGTGTCTATCGAATTGCGTTAAAATAGAATATAATGATGTTATAAATATTTGTTGGTTATTACATGGCGCATAAATATTAAAAAGTACTATAGGTTTATCAAATAGGGTAGAGAGGGTGACATAACACCATCTCCCATCTTTATCTGAATTAGACTCCAAAATCTTCTCTTTATATTGATCTTTAATAATTATAGCTACCCCCGCACTATTTGACTTACCTTCCGATGTTATTACCTCTCTGATCCATTTCTTTTTTTTAATATCCGCCCATTGATCATTCATTAAATGAGTTTCTTGCAGTAAAATATACCACGCCCTAGCCTGCAACAATACATGAAACAATAGTTTCCTCTTCTTCAAGTTCTGGAGCCCTTTAACATTCCATGAATCTAATTCCCACATTTCAAAGGTTGGCTATACAGTAAAAGGTTTGGAGAGAAAACATAGGTAAACAGATACAATAATTTCAAAGTCATACATATAGTGGAAGCAATTCTTATATCCCGTCCTACCCCAGTGCTTACCCACTCTAACCCCAGACCAGGATAAATATAGGTCTTATATAACATGTAATACCTAAGGTATACAGAAAAAAAACAAATATAAAACACTACATTATATAGTTTAAAATGTGTTCCATAGTTAAGACCTATAAACTCTAACTTACTTATGACAAAGCCTAAACTAAGCATTCCCTAACGAACACTGCCATGAACTACAACTCTATGGTTACCTATTATTTAAACAATTCAAACTGCACATATAATAAGACAGTACATATAAAATCTATTACAAAAAAGGGAATTTTTTCCTTTTCCTATACTGAGATTAGCTATCATACATAGTCCGCATGAGAGAGAAAGAAAAAAAAATATCATACCCTTCAATAAATAAAAAACTGCTTATTAATATCCTTACTTATAAATTCACTTTAACCTAATTTAATAATAAAACAGACTACTAACTAACTAAAGTAAAATATAGTACCCTCTATACACAGTACATTAATAACTATAATGACAACTACATTGTACTAACATAATAATATCCCTGCACCCTCTGTAACTACTATAATTACAAGATTTTAAGTAACAGTTATTAGGAAAGCATAACAAGTGTGCCTATGTGTTTAATTTACCAAACATCACGTTTTTTCACTGTTAAATAAGCAAAAGTAGTGTTTAAACAGTTCCCTTTGGATTCCCAAGGCAGGAAACACTATGAAATATTCGCGATGGGGGACCGCTTTAACAGACGGACACCCGGAAGTTCACATCGAATTCGACCCCTTGACAGCATTTTAGGCATTTCCTGTCTTCCTCCTCATCGAAAACAGTTCGTTTAAGCCATAAAACGTTGGAAAACGAGCGCAGGTAATCCAGATAAGGAAAACAAACAGTTTTATTACTCTGAAAGGGGCCTGCAGCTTTTCACATGAAAACAAAGGATTACACAGACCTGGAGACACAGTAGATAATGGATCCCATCTCAGCAGCCTGCCAGTCTCAACAAAGGTTCAGTTCAAGTCTCTGATGCAGGTAAAGCCTTGAAAACTTTAAGAAACACAGTTTTAGCCTCATTTTTCGTAGAAACAGAATATTTGATTCCATCCATTGTAAAAATAAGCACATTAGGGTATTTCATTTGAAACTTAATTTGTTTATTAATGAGGAATTTGCAGTATGGAGACAAAGCCTGTCTTCCCTGTCTGACCTGCATAGGCAAATCTTGTGACAAAGATATTTTATTATTTTCCCACATAATATAACCACCAGCTTGTTTTGCAGTAATAAGTATTTTACTTACATCTTGATAGTTGAGAATTTTAGCATATACAGGTCTCGGAAAGTTAGATGCTTGTACCTCTCTTAAAGCTCTGTGTGCTCTTTCAATAACAATCTGTTTCATCCCCTCAGAGTTATTTAACAGCACTGCAAATATTTGTAGTATGGATGGAATTAGCTCATATACTGGATAGATTCTGGAATCCCTCTGATGATAACATTGTTTCTTCTGGATCTTGCTTCTAAGTCTGTAAGCTTGTTTTGCATAGCCTGTATATCCAGATCATGTAGATTTGTTTTTTTTTCCAGTAAAGTTATTTTGTCCTCATTTTCCAAAATTCTAGCTTCCGTCTTATCCATTCTTTCCAGCAACTGAGTACATGTACTTCCAAATGACTGTATTTGATAAGTCAGTTCTTTCAGTGCTTCTTGAATAGGCAGCAGAGCTCTTTTGATGTCTTCCATATTTAAAGGCTGATCAGGTTTAGCTTTAATGCCTGTTTTCTGTTGTTCCTGCATTTGGGTAATTCTTTGCCTTTTGGAAATCGCATCTTTTTCAGGTGATTGTAATTCCGAAAGGTTGGTTTTAGTCGTAGTTGTCTCCATACTTTTAACTTCTTTAGACATCCTGTTAGTACACAAATCCTTACAGTATAGAAAGCACACGGTCCCTTTGTTTACTTCTCTCTGCAGAGCCAGCTAATCTATTGCAATCCAGTGAAATATATTCCTTTTTATCCGTTTTTTATCCTTAATATAGGATAATTAAGTGTACATAAAATTATTTCTCGAAGATTTGATGTTAAAAACCTTGTGTTATCAACTCAGGGTTTTGAATTTCTCAGGTTAAATGGAGAGCTGCAGTTCAGCAGTGTTCACAGAACGGCAACCATCTTTTTTCCTAGTGATTGTTTTTCTGAAATTGCCGTGCTACACCCATTTGTATATTCTCCTGCTAGTGCATGTCTTATTTCTGCTTTCAGTTCTCTGGTTTACACTCCCAGCATGCCTTGTAACATTTAAAACCTATTCTTGGCGTTCCCTACCCCTACCTTCTATTACTCAAATAAACCATGTCACTAAAATTGTGCTACCTTCTATCTAACCTGCTTCTAACATTATATATCTGTCTCCTAGTCTACATCACCCCCCCAAACCCTTCCCCAACCCCTGCAACAATTTCACATTCTACTCTTCCTCTGCATCATGACAACCCCACAAAAAGCTTTAGTAACATATCAGCCAGCCTAATTCAAAATCAGTTTATGTATCTCTCAAAACTCAAAATTTTTCCAGACACAATCACTAGTAAACCTAACCTCTACATAATAGTCAGCAATGATAAATCTACCCAATGCCTCTAACATTACCTCTCCAAGCAACACACTCTGTCTCTGTGTGCGGACATCCCCCCAACCCAGGTCTGCCAACTGCAGCTTCCTTCCTAAAAGCCTAAACCCTAAAAATATTCTACTAGCAACCCTAAACACACATAATATCTGTGACAAAACCACAGAATGTCATGCTTGCTTAAGTCAGTACACCCCAGATATCGTAATAATCACATAAACTTGGCTAAAACCCCATATCCATAATACTGAAATAACACCTCCAGGTTATAATATACTTAAAGATGACAGAAACAACAAAAAAGGTGGTGGAGTAGCCTTAATCTATCCTAATACCATCACAATCTCACCTTTCCCTAAAGAAATACCAACTTTTAACAATACTGAAATTCTAATCTGAACACTACAAATTAACAAAACAAACAGATATGCATTGTTCATTTATATATACCCCCTAGGCAAAACATCCAAACTATGGAAGATATCCTCTACTAGATATACGAAAACATCAGTAATGAGACTATAATTATGGGATAGATCAACATCAACTGGCAGGATCTGATGACTGACTCCTCTACTAATAGCATAAACCTCTACGGTTATACCCAGCTCATTACCAGTGCCACCCGTATGCATAACAGCAATACCCTAGGTGCAACTCTTGACTGGATGCTTATTTCTAATCCAGACAAATACTCTACTCACCACACTCTACCCAATACTCTTAGTGACCACCTACCCACATTCATATATAGAGCCACACCACAAACTACAAGAACTCACACATACAGAACTACCAAAAATATTAGAAACCTTGACCAGCAAAAGTTTAACAAAGTCCTAAAACAATCTAACTAAATGCCCTTGAATACTTCAGCAATGTATTTCTAAATACCCTCAACAGCCTAGCCCCTCTCCACACCAAAAGAATAAACACTAACCATGCTCCCTGGCTAACACAAAAACACCAAACAACTTCTACAAGATAGAGATAACATTGGAAGGAATGGCACAACAACAAATCTGATACTAACCTAATCAAATATAAACAGCTGCAAAATAAAGCAAAAAAAATAGTGAACTTAGACAAAAAAACCCACAAAAACAACTCCATCTCTGTTCCCCCTCTACCCTTATCTCAAGCCCCCTGCACAAACAAAAAAACCCTTCACATTCCCAACAAACCAGTATTACATCTTCTGTCCCCTTTTCTTTTAAACTTGTCCCTACCTCTTTCATTCAAAAACTACTTCAAAGACTAAAACCATGCTCCCTCTCCTCTGACAATCTCCCCCCTGAATACTTAAAACTTGCTGCAGAAGCCATAGCATATCCTGTAGGTATCCTTATAAATCACTCTATAGCAGAGTTCATTGTCCCTGACCTCTGGAAAAAGCCTATCATCACCACCCCTTTACATAAAGGGGGCAATTCCATTGAACTATCCAATTATTGACCAATCTCCATCATCTCTCCTCTTTCCAAACCACTGGAAAAATGCACCCATAAGCAACTGTTGTACCACCTCATCTAAAACAAACTAATTACCCCTACCCAACATGGTTTTTGCCCATCACACAGAACCACCACTGCCCTAATCTCCTTCCTGGTCACTGTGTCCAAATCCATTGATTCTGGTAATATCACTTCTGTCTTACTACTAGACCTAACAAAGGCATTTGACACTGTGTCCCACAACAACCTTCTTTGTCAGCTATCCATTATAGGCTGCACCCCACCATCCCTCCAATGGTTTGCAAGCTACATATTCAACTGCCAACAGTACATCAAATGGCAAAATAAATGATTCCAATGTCAAACCAACATAACTGGGGTATCACAAGGGTCTATATTTGGACCCTTACGCTTCAACGTTTTCACCAACAGCCTTCACACCTCATCACCCTTAGCTCCATTAGGCAATAAGCAGATGATACTACCATAATTTCCTCCTCTAATAAAATACAACATCTCCAGCAATTCACCAGAGCTACCTTCTCCTCAATAGAGACATGGCTGAGAGAAGCCCAGCTACTTCTAAATCCTAAAAAAGCTAAATTCCTGCTTTTCTCAGCAAAACCACTCTCATCTATCTTTAAAATATTCTCACAGGATAACACAGAAATTGAAACAGTTCCCACACCTAAACTACTAGGCATGACCATAGTAGACAACAGACTAACTTTTGAACACAACATGTGCAATAGCATTAAAAAACACATATCAAACTAGGAACATTCTGTAGACAAAAAAAAATTCTTGGATAGCTCCACTAGAAAAACCCACACCAACACCTATTTGCCTCCCTCTCTCTCTGATATGCAGCCCCCCTATACACCAATTTACAATCTCCTCTTAAAAGCAAGCTCCAATCCTGCTACCATAAAATTGCCAAATTTGCCACAAGTTACCCCTAACGTTCCCACCTCTGCCTAGCTCTGAAAGATCTAAATTGTCTGGATCTCACACAACACCTAAGACTAGTACAGCTGTCTTCTGCACATAAAATGATACATACACCTGAGAGCTGCCCTCAGACCTGTCCTAAAACCCTACAAACCTACAAGAGCCCTCCGCTCTGAAAACAAACAACTCGTAACCATCTACATTCCAAACAAAAGATCTGGACAGTGCCTATATTCTCATGCCACTGCCAAGCTCTAGAATTCTCTGCCAACAGACATTACTGACATTGAGAGCTTTAACAACTTCAAACACACCCTAAAAAAGCATTTTCTATGTAATCAGACCGGCCCCTGCTCCTTCCCTAACAAGGGAACTCCATTCACTCTCTAGCGGCTTTCCTTTCTATCCATAAAACATGAATTTCACTCACAAACCACTAACATATTGGACTAAGAGACTACGTATTTCTACACCCTTACTTTCCCATCCTACCCTACTATTCTTCTAAGCATCTACTTACTTCTAATTTTCTGACCCTCGGCCTGACCCTCACTCTTTACCTTAATCCTATCTGATATAGATATGTAGATATCTATCTATCTATCTATATATATATATATATATATATATATATATATATATGCAATCTACCACATTACTTTAATTTAGTATTGCCTATCTAGTACATGTTTTATTATTGTATCTACCTCTCTGTACTTATTTAATATTTATTACTTATTATGGTACTTTTCCATTAACGAGGCAACAACTTTTCCATCTTGTGTTCTATTTTCCTGAGATTTCAATGTTTTAGCTTTGCAGGGTGTCTGATTCTCCCTGTTGCTTAAACAATACATCACACTCCATCCCATCATTAATTTGAATCATTTGTTTTGGGCATTCCTGGATTATTTTGATTCCCTGGGAAAAGTATGTCTCTTTTTATACAGTACCAATCAGAAAACTCAACAGCAATGGGGTCAGAAGAACACAACAAAGGCGCTTGGTAACCATAGGCAAAAACGCTTTATCAGTGTTAGGTGCTGTCATATTTCAAAGCTAAATGACTTGTACATCTTACCTTTAACATAGTATTTTCACCTTCTGTTTACAGGGTACACTTTTTTTCAATCTAGTCATTCTCATCCTCATTGCTCAAACATTTGAGCGGAACCCATGTTATAATAAGCGGAAACATTTTAAATATCGTGCTGTAACTTATAGTCATTAAGACCAACAATTGGTGCATCATTGTTTTATTTTCTGTACCAAAAAGAAAATTGAAACTATAATTCTTGCATTATTGATTTACTAATTAATCATATATTTTATGAGGAGCAGGAAAAATCTTGCGAAATCAGAGACAGTTGAGATAGGTATGATTCTTCAGCATTAGCACTGTCAGCCTTGTTCATTGCAAGCATTTATGAACGCAGTCTCCTTCTGATGTATCAAAAATAACCAGACTGTCCCACTGAACCACATTTAAGTGGTTAAATTACAGTGTAGGCACTTTTTCATTTATTTGCTTATTTTATTTATTTATTTATTGTTTTTGGTCATTTCAGATGACATCAAAACCATAACTATTGTTGTCTAAAGGAGAAAACAAAAACCCACAAGATTATGGCACAGGTCAAGAGTAGAACAAAGACAAGAGTTCTTGACAAAGATGAAAATAAGTGGGGACTAACAACCAAAATTAGGGACGCTTTAAAAACATTATTTCACTTCACTGAACAGGTTAAACAAAACAGGACTGTAAAATAAGCAATACCGACATGTCAGACAATGAGTAGCAGTCCAACAACGAAGACGACATTAAAACTAGCTGAAAAAAAGCTGCTGCCCCATTAACGGAAAAGTACCCTTATTACTGTGTGCTTTAATACTTGTTGTTATCTTGTTCATGTAAATTGTCTTAACTTTCATGTATCATTTGGAGCTTTTCTCCCCAGGCCTCCACTGAAAATGGGTACCTGACCCAGTCAAACTTTCCCGGTAAACAAATGTTAAATAAATAAATAATATATTCATTAACCTGTTTACCCCTTCTGCCTTTAGCTTGGCATGAAACAATACCATTGCATTATGTTTTAAGTAAACAATGCTTTTCAGATTGCTTACTTTCCTATAACAGGCCCAAGCCTCCCCATGGAAAGTAATCTTGCCATTTAAGACAAGTAGAAGAGGTGACTATGGAGTTCAGCACAATAGAAAACTTTAAATAAGCATGTGATAAATGGAATAAAAGTGGAATTCAGTTCATAGAGAAAGACAGTTGGAAAGGCCTTTCAAGAACAATCAGACAGACAGACTTGATCAACCTATCAGTCTCCTTCTGTCAACATAATTATACATTTGATTCATGTGGACATGGGATTATCATCATCATTATTTTATCTACTGTTATTATTGGCTGTGGTACTGCTGTTAAATCCATTATGCTCCAGTAAAGGCTGAAAATGTACCATCAAATAAAGGGTACTGTGATTTAAGAGTTCACGCAACCCCCTGACTGCACCTTTCTATAGCACCAACTGCAGGATTACAGCACACTCCATGCATCCCCACTGCCATAGCTGACCCAAACCCCACTGCACTGCCAAAACCTAACAAAGGACACACACACACACACACACACACACACACACACACACACACACACACACACACACACATGCATGTGCACACACACATGCAAGCACACACACAAACACAAGTATGCGCGTGCGAACACACACACGCACACACACGCACACACAAACAAAAGCACACACAGGTGAATAGAAATGCACAAACATACACAGACACAGACACACACGTGCACACACACACACACACACACACACACACACACACACACACACACACACACACACACACACACACATTAAATAATTCAGTAAAATACTGCAGAGGCAGTACCATTTCTCACCTACATGCTCCCAGCACATTCCCTCACCTCAGGCAGTTGAACTATGACAGCTATAACCTATCGCAATTTGCTGTACACTGTGGTGGGAAGGCACACAACTTCAGAGACAGAAGCAATAAAACCACATTGGGTCATGTACTCTTCCTAGTTTACATTGTACAGTCACCTTCTCCAGATTTACATAACATAGCCCTGAAGCTGGTTTGCATGGCATTTTGTTTCTGTAGTGCATTCTACAACCACAGTCCACGGGGCTTCAGTGATAGTACAGTATTTTTCCAGTTTGGTGAAGCTTGTGCATTGGCACATACTCATGCTGTTTTAGTACTAACTGCAAAGGTTCAGCATAGAAATACACCCTGTTTGTCTGCAATACAGTACTATACTGTATACTTGTGTGCTGTAGGAGTGCTGTGGTGCAGTATACATCATTGTCTATTTATATAATTTATTTACTCTGTAAAGCTTAACTTTTTGTAGGATGAAACCAGGTATACATTCAACTGTTGGTATTTGAAAGGATGTAGATATATTGTCCTTATGACTTTGATTGGAGATAGAATATAGAGCCAAAATGTGCTTGAACATGAACACTGAATTGCTGTATGTTGATGGTATCATTAAAATTTGAACTGGCATGTTAATGAGGTTTACTGCAATAAATTCCTTTTATTTCAGAAATATTCTAATGCTTTCAAGTGTGGCTATTTGGTGGTCTCTTGCACTTTTTTTCATACCTCAATTTATATGAAGTGAAGGGAGTGAGGAAGCAGCACATTTTGACTTTAACCACCCACCAAGTCCTATCTGCAATATTGGTATGACTCACAGTGTCCTTGTGACCCATGTCAGTTGATGGTCTGATAACATTCCCACAGTTACAATGGAAGTTCAAAGGCATCCAGCATAACTTATTGTGGAACAGAATGCCACAGTAACACTAAACCACCAAAACATGTGTCACAATACTCCTTCTCCACCTTAAAATCCTTTAAAGTTTCCACCCCTAGAAACAGGTTTACCTGTATGGTAGCGCAGACTTCCATGTGTCATAGTACCAGTCTGCAAGCCTCTCTAAAATGTTCAGGGACATTGTGATTTGAATTAAAATTACAGCATCCCAAAAGCACCAAAGAACTTTATACACTGCACACACACAGTAACTAGGAGCTTCAGCTTTTAGATGCAAACTAAACTCAAATTATCAGTCACTGTCTAAACATTCACAGATTTAGAATAGCTATAAGATCATACAAATCAAAATGTTCATTCCTTCCCCTTTACTTCTTCAAGTACCATATGGCAGGATCTCTTGTCGACTTTCTTGCAGTGTGACAATGATTTGATTAATCTAGTTATCGATTAGTTGGTGTTGTCATTGACTGGTGCCTTTGCATTTGTCACAGACTTAACTCATAACTTTTGTGTGACATAGAAAAGCATGGGGTAGTAATGTGCAAATAAATAGCCATACATTCTGTGTCCATTCACTATTTTTGATATAATCCCAAAAAGGTTTATCTGCACAATGGTTTTTGTTTGAGTCAAGCATCACTGCAGTGGTGCAATATAACACTTCCAGGGTAAGTCTTAAACTGTGATATAATATTTGGCATAACTTTCTTAGGAAAAAAACAGCAACACTATTATTAAATAAATACAGTCCTTTTCATTTTAAATGTAGAAGAGCCCTGTCACCTCTCTGTCTGTACTCAATATCTGAGCCTAAGAGTGCCCTCCCTCTGTCTCTGTATGTGTTCATAAGTTCATAGGTTGGTAGTAGGCTATCGGCCCTAGTGCCTATACAAGTCTAGCCATAACAATTCCCTGGCTATTTCTTCCCACAATATTTACTGTGTGTGTGTGTGTGTGTGTGTGTGTGTGTGTGTGTGTGTGTGTGTGTGTGTGTGTGTGTGTGTGTGTGTGCGCGTGTGTCCGTGCATATGTGTCTATGTGTGTGTGTGTGTGTGTGTGTGTGTGTGTGTGTGTGTGTGTGTGTATGATGTCATAGTGACCACTGAACAGCTGCTATGTTGACTTCACTTTCATTGACATATTAACATGGACAAACCACAAACCAACATCGACACTCTTCTGCACGTGTACTAAGGCTATTCCTAAGTCCATGCAAATTATATAACGATGTTTATTACTTATTCCAAACCTGAGATAGCACAATCCCCAGGGATCACACCTACTCCAGGGATTGTCCAGTCTCACACAGCTATTGACCATCTGTTTTACTGAGAGGTTGATTTTGGGGGTCTACTTTATTAACACGAATGTTCAAAAGTTTGAATGCATAAAGATCGACACATATGCATAGAACTCTTAAATGTTCGAAAGTTAATAAAGAAAAAAAATACACAGAAAAAAAATGTAGGCAGGGGGTCAAGCCTCCCCTGCACCCCCACACCCCCTGCTACTTAAATATATCAACTCTGAGATTGCACTACATTGAAGTAAATGGAAATCTCCACCTATGGAGATTTCCGTTTACAGTTTTCAGCAGCTTGCACTTTCGATGCATATGGTTCGCTTTTTTGGATTAAAATAACTACTAGCAAGTAAACTATACATATATATTCAGAATTACAAACATAAAATATATATATATATATATATATATATATATATATATATATATATATATATGTGTGTGTGTGTGTGTATGCACACACACACACACACACACACACACACACACACACACACACACACACACACACACACACACACACATATATATCACACATATACATGCTATATGTATATTTATATATGTATATATATGGGTCTACTTCTACTTACTGAATTGTCACATCTTCAAATACAAGATTTCCAACTCAACTTCGAAGAGACTCCACATCAACAAAACCATGGACTACTGAACAGCTTTCCCTGGGATGAACCACTTGGCTGTCAGGATGAACTTTGCCCTTTGTCCCAGTGTACTGCAGTCTCAGAGTTGGTAAATTTAGTTATGGGAGTGTAAGGGCAAAGCCCTCAACATGGGGACCATGGGGGGGCAAAGCCTCCTACTCCGGGGGGGTTCATTTCTTTCTGTTGCTGTATTATTCCAGGCAGCCAAGTGGTTTGTTTCCCAGGGAAAGCTGTTCAGTAGTCCATGGTTTCGTTGAAGTGGAGTCAGCAATCTTGGATTCGAAGAAGTTACAATTCTGTAAGTATAAGTAGACTCATCTGTGTATATATATATATATATATATAGAGAGAGAGAGAGAGAGAGAGAGAGAGAGAGAGAGAGAGAGGGACTAGAGCTAGATGTGAGACACATGCATAGATAGATATGTAGGTACAGATATGATATAATACATATCACGAACATACACATGCACACACACCATAGCTATCAACTTCTTAGCTAAAAAAAATCTGGACAAAACCAAAAATAATGAGGGATAAAGCCCCAAAAATAGCGACAATTTTTAAATATTGTTCTTAAAAACTTGGAAATTTACTAGAATAAACGTTCTTGTGTTAACACGCATTTTCTAAAGGGTATGAAGTCTGAAACTCAAATGCCTCTAATTACATAGTGAATTCAATCCTCACTGATTTGCCACAAAAATCCAGAAAACCACAAATTTTGTGAGGAACAGACCAAAAATGTGCGACAAAAATCTGGACATTCTGTGAAAATCTGAACATTTGAGAGGTTTGACACACACCCAATCGTGTTCTCAGTTTGATTCCTTACATTTCTTTAGTAGCGCACATCTGATGTCCACAACTCTTACCACCTGCTCCCATATTTGGAGATCCTTGAGGAGAGCACATTTCTATGGCATTCCTCTTGACAACATTATGTTGGTGAGCCCCGCTTTATAGAAGGATCTACAGTGATATACAGTCACTGGGCACTGTCAGTAAAAGTGTCTTGTGTCTCAATGCAAAACTTGTGCAGATCCTGAACTGTACTGGCATTTTTTTATCTTAGAAGCATTATACAAGAAGGAGTTCAATGCATTACTTCAGACTTCTTTTTCTAGTGTTCTAAATAGCTCTGAGCATTTTTTTTAAATCCTAAAATGCATTCTTAACAAAAAAAGTTATTCCAAAGTATTTGTCTGTTATTTTTCTAGTATGGGTGCATAAGAGCACATCTGGCTATGGTGAAGCAATTTCCCTAAACAGAAAGCACAAAGGGCCCTATAGGGGTTGACAGTGCAGATTGCTGGTACCATCTTTTCCTTAGACCTGAAGAATTTTTCACTGATGTTGTTGCCCAAGAATGTTCTTTCAGAGGGTCACTGGGGGAATTGGCGGCAAGAATAGCAGCAAAAGCAAAAAAAATTAATCTGTTTCATGTAGTCAGACAACTGGAATAGATGATGCTTTACAGGCACAGTGCTTGCCTTTATTAACAACAAATTAATAGAAAAGAACTACAGAATCAAATAAACTACTTTTAAACAACTTCCAAACATCCAGAGAAGTATCAGGAAAACTATGTATGAAGAAAAACATGTTAGTGGAGACTGTATTACAAAGTCAAGCCACCTTTTCATCAATTGAAGGCAGATTTAAGTCTGAACTTAGAGAAAAAGTCAGAGCATGTTCATATGAACACACACACACACACACACACACACACACACACACACACACACACACACACACACACACACGCACACACACACACACACACACACCTATGACTCATTTTTGCATTCAGACAGACTATTGTATTTTCCTCAGCAGACAGAGGTAGAAGTGTCATGGATTGAATTCCAGGAATTTGTTGACAGAACCCATTCATTCATCCTACTAAAACAACACATCATGACCTGTTAATATGTCAACCTTATGATGTTTTTCTCACTAGTAATTGCATGTCATTGTAATAGGTATACCTGGTTTTGCTGTTAATCTCTAGTTAGATCACCTTCCACATTCCTGGGAAATGAAAATCTCTGAGGGAAAGACAATCAGAACACTGTCATCTCTTTGTCCTTAACGTTAGAGGTACCCATATTAGCTAGATACTAAGTAAGTTGATAGAGGAAAAGCTTTATTGATTATCTATTTAATTAAAAAACACCTGATCTGATGAATGCATTTTATTGGAAAGTCCAGTATTATACCTTTCTTTTATGAATATTATTAGCTGCCCACATAGAAGAAATTTACACAATCTAACATTGTACACACATAAGCATATACTCCAATTATCATGTATAATCAGGCTATAATGACAGAGTTATTCCTGTATAACGTATAACAATACCAGTCATATCCACAGTGTGTAAAAATGACAATTCTTGTTGTTAAGGCCTTTTACAAATTCACAGGTACAAGATACATGATTCTTGTCTAGATCAGTCTATTGTTAAGATGTTCTCCATAGTTGTTAGTATCAATACGTAGTTTAATGAATGGTATTAAGATGCTGGTTGTAACTTTTTGTTGTTTAATGTTTGCAGTTTACCTAATTCAGTTTATTGTCTTCATCTATTTTTTATTTCGAACTACTGTAACTAGGTCATTACTGCAAAGGAACACCAGTAGTCATTTTCACATGCCTGTAAAGTAAAGAAAAAGAAAGAAAATCTTTACATAGTAGGCTTGTACTACATGGGAAGGAATGCTTTGGAAATGAATACCAAAATTAATAATAGTAACTAGGGTTAGCAGCTTTCACTGTGGTGAAAACTGGACTGAAAACACACTTCATTGCTCATAACTCCAACTCTCTCCGTGTCTTTCCCGCCCACTTCAGCCACATTTCATCCATTTTATGATGTAAGCTAGTATGTCAGCAGGAGGCAGAACCCCTTCTTTTGCCATTTTTTTCTATTTTAGCTAGTCTCAGACTTTAGTGCATCGCATTAGTGATGCTTTTCATAAAAAAAAAAAAATATTAATCCAAAGCTGCATTTTTACAAATTCCAACATTCTGTCTGTGAAGCTAAACAGAATGCTAAAATTGGTGCAATGCTTTCCAGAGCACTGGACTATCATTATGATTTACAAATTGTTTGGAAAACCACCAGATAGATGTCAACCCTAACTGTAACTTATGTCTGCTGTTACATGGATTATAAATCCTTTGCTTTTGACCGCATAGTTTTTAGGGTCCCGGGAACACTACAAATTCTCATGACAGAGTATAGGACATTTTTTTTTCCTTCCATCTTGAGATACAATCCCCTGTTTTAATTATGATTATCATGGTATTAAAATTATGCAGCCTTAATATAAGCAGCCATAGTACTGTCCGTAAATATAGGATGTTTTCTTTTTTTTTTTTTGGTGACATTCCAAATCTCATCTTTTACACGGCATCTAACTGTTACATATTTTCTAAGAAAAGTGAAGTTCATGAATATTTTTATGATCTGCAGTTCCCCATTATGATATATACATTTTCATTGACCTTTAGTTGTCGTTCTTTGCCAGAAAGACACACAGGCAATAGATTAGGATGTGTGTAGGTAAAAAGGGAGGAATGCTGGTCTACTAGATGCCGTAATAAATGGGGAATAACAGTAGGATAGGCTGGGAGAGGAAGGATCTATGCAGGAAAGGCTGGGAGAGGAAGGATCTATGCAGGACTTTTGTGCTACATGAAACACAAGCGATAAGCAGTTACAAGGTGATGAAGGTCTGACTGGGAACATGATGGTTGGCAGCAGTTGTGCCAGGCATCTGGTTAGCACACAGTAATTTGGTTTGGCATGTAGTCAGCATGAGAAAAACACTTACTAATATCACAGGCACATAGAAGCACTTAGTCTCATTGTAAGTTTATACAGCCGGCTAACAGACATGATGGAAGTGATGGTTAAAAATAAATCATCAATCCAAAGCAAGGAATATACAGTTTGAAAAAGAAGAGGAAAATGAAAAATTCAAGGTAATATTTTAAAATGGTATTCTTTTGTTACCCAGGAGTCAGACTGCATTGCACAAATAGTAGTCTTGGTCAAAATTTGGACTTGGATTTGGAAGGTGGATGGGACAATACATCTAGCAGTAGAAACTGCATTACAACAGTACTGGCTTAGTAACAGGCAAATAAAAACAGTAGTTACAGTTTCAGTACAATAAAAAGAGAAGCCTCGTTGCTATCTGCCTTCATCCAGCAACTCTCAGTTGTCACAGTGTTGTGTAGATCCTTTTACCATAACACACGCATACTTTCAGTAATTCATATGCAGCAAATATGTTTGCTCTCCATATACAATGGCAAACATGCAAAAACAGATTCCTTTAATGTTTTTTTTTCTCATGTTCATATCCTTGTGTTGATTTTTTTAGATGTTTAAATCATTCTATGTGCTGAGTGACTGAGTTATGTTTTATTTACTTTATTTCTGTATTACTTTGCAGTAGCGAAAAGCCACTCAGAAATATACTTTTTTACTTTAGTTCTTTACTTTAGTACTACTGTAACATCCTCTCTTGGAAATACATAAGGACGTGTAGACATAGTACTTTCAAATGTCCACCTTTAGTCAGGTCATTCTTTGTATCAGTTTTGACTAGCTTGCCATAGGGATATTAACTTAAAATAATTAATGGATAACCAGCACACCTGTATGTGCAGAAAATTAGCACATACTCAAAACATTCCAAACCTGCACAAATACAGCCAATAATACCTGCTTAGACCAAATGCATACTAAAGTGTCTTTTCTGACATGTGACCAGAGACATTGGTATGGTTAAGTAACGTCAGAGTTATCCGGTGTGACTAGAAAAGGAGTGAAACAAAGTCAGAGTGAAAATCATTAGCTTCTCACGGCCTTAACTCTCTATACTATACTGTCAGAAAGCAAACAATACCCACAAAGGGCTAGTGTGGCTTTTACAAACAATGCACAGAACTTATTGTAAGGCCATTGTCAACCTTTTGGCTGACAAGTTCAACTCAAATCCCTCTCCACTCTCCCCGATAGTCCAAAGGAAATACTGGATATCACAATCCCTCAGCCATTCCTAGAGAACAGGCCTTCAATGCACTTTGCAAGGCCAAAAACACTGCATTGATGGGCCCAAATAACATCCTAGGATGCTTAGTAAATAGCCTGAAACATGACTGTCTTGTCCACTTGAATTACTTTTCAACTGGAGGCTACAGTGAGGTTTTGTACCCAAGGATCAGAAGATGGCTACAGTCATTTCCCCTGCAAAAAAGAGGTCCAAACACTGATCCAGATAACTATAGGCCCATAAGTTTGATCACCCTCTTATGTAAGGCCATGGAAAGTATCATCATGGACAGGATAAATGAGGACACGTGTAACCTGCAAATTCTGGCTCTATCACAGTTTGGCTTTGTTAAAGGAAAGTCATGCCTTTTAAATCTGCTAGACTTCTCTGAAAGAATCACTAAAGCAATGGATGAGGTCAAGATTGTGCCCACAGCTTACTTTGACCTGGCCAAGGCCTTTGATACAATACCCCACTCAAGCCCTAGACAAGCTTACTAAATTAGGTATAAACCCTTTTATCACCCACTGGATAGCCAAATGGCTCACTGATAGGACCCAGGAGATCAAAATAGGTGAGGTCACCTCCAACAAGAGGCCAGTCACTAGCAGAGTCTCCCAGGGCTGGGTACTGGGCCTATGTCTTTTTTACATCTATTTCTCTGAAGTGGAAGAAAACGCTGAAGGTTTATGGCTGACTAAGTTTGCATGATGATTGCAAGCTTGGGGTTATCACTGACTCCCCTGCATGCACTAGTATTCTTCAAGAAGGCATATCGCTGACTAACATATGGTGCCAAAGCCATAGTCTTAAATTCAGTGCTAAGAAATGCATAATTGTACCCTTTGGGAAGTTAATTATCCCGGCTAATTATTGTGTGGATAATATGCCCTTAACAGTCAACTCAATGGTCAGGGATGTGGGTATCCAAGCAGACAATAGCCTTAACCTCTACCAGCATGTGCCCACAGTGATGAGGAAATCCTTTTATATTGTGCAACTTATAAGTAAATGGCATGGAATCAAGGTCCATGAGGTCATTATCCCACTGCACTCTGTCTTATCAGACCAATCATAGAGTACAATGTTCCCTTTGGTATGGACATGACCAGGCATATGCAGCAACTACAGCAACCTCAGAGGTTCATTACCAAAAGAAAACAAGACATAACAAACCTACCTTATGCAGAGAGCCTTAAAGCCCTTTCCCTCTACTCAGTATCCCATATATTGCTGAGGGGTGAACTATGCCTGGCTTAGAAGGGGTCCGTAAATGCCACAATTATGAATCTTCTGCAAATTCGCAAGTCAAACAGTACCAGAAATACAAAGTCTAAGGACCAGATTTTTGTCTGTGACTTAAACAGAACATGCTGGAGAGACAGATATGTGTCTCAGAGATTGTCTTTGCTATGAAACAAGGCTTCCCATCCATGTGAAGCTGAGTTTGTCTATTAACCAGTTTAAGAATAACCTACTTCAGTGGATGGGGAATAGGAAATTTACACAGGGCCTGGCACCCATGTCTCTTATGGACCAAGGTAGCTTATAAATGCCATGCCATCAGTGTCCTATGTGGATACAGGACAACATTATTATTTCAGCAAAACATGACTAGGCTTAGAAAGGACCCATCATTGCATATTCCGCTACATGGGTTTTTGAATGAAGTTGTTACAATTTCTATTGAGATGTGCTAGTAATGTGGGTAAGAATAATGCAAACCCAATTTGCTAAATTACTAGCAGGATTTTATCCACGTTTAAGTGTTTCTATATAAGATGGTATGATTTAAGTGAGTTTCAAATCTCTGTTAATGTCAAAAAGGGAATCTGTACTACTGCTTAACAGATATCCACAAAAAAGCACAGGTGAAGAAATATCATTACTTGATGGGACATAAAACAAGACATACTGAAAGTCTGAGTCCATCATTTAATACTGTAATTCATCAGTCTGGTTAGATAAATCCTGACTGGTTTTAATTATTGTAAGCTTAATGCATATGTATTAACAGACTGTAGTATTATATGTTTATGTAAAGCACTCGATTCTGTATGGATGATTATATAACAATAATAATAATGTTCATTTCAGATGATCTTGTTTCTTAAAAAAATTAAGATGCCACTGCCTTTAATCATTTCAAATTTTAGGCAAAAGTCTGTTTTACTCTTTCACTTGTTCTTAAAACCTTATGCTGTTTATATACTTGTGCATTTGAAAATTCTTTACATGGCTTAAGTTACATTAGGTTAAGGAATAGTAGTGGCATTTAAATATTTGGCAATTGATTTTGCTCTGTCCTGAGACAAGTGGGAACCACTATTCCTATATTTAAGGTAAGACTGATCTAAAAGAAACAGGCATGACTAACCTAAGAATGTCTAACTGAATTGTACTAGTACTATACATAATTGTGCAAATCAATACGAAGCATGCGAGTCAGAAGATAAGATTTCAAAAGTAAACAGACAGATAATCCATAGCAACAAAAACATTCTAGCTAAGATCAAAGAAAATGCTGCACAGTGCCCTTTGCTCATTGGATGGTGGTGGAGCAGTCTGAAGTGGGAAAAGGGGTACAAAAGGGTTCATAATACGGTCTATAAGCGAACTGGCTATCCTACACTATGTCATTAAAGTACAGTTCTTAAAAAAAGCTATTATGCACCTCATTATCAAAGTATCAGTGCATAATTGGTTGGTGAACCATGCCTACTGCATAGGTCATGAAGGTATTGGGGCCTGGGGGTAAGAGTGGGTGCCAAACTAGTCACCAGCATGCTGTGTGGGGGGAAAAGAGGTGGTAGGGGTAATTTGATTATCATCAAGGAGGAATGGGGGTAGATGCTTCACTCTGACTGCCACCAATACAGATGCAATGAAATACTGAACCAGCTACCAATGGTACATACATGAGAAGGGACCCCGGGCTCTTTTTTACTGAAATTATGCATATTGTGGGGTTTGGGGGCACCAATTTCAGTCAATGTGTATGTCTGTGAGTGGGGTCAGAGGATGGGATATTCAGCACTGAGTAACATTAATGGCTCAGACACCTATAAGAGCTGGTATCCTGAAGGAGGGGAATGATGAGGTATAATCTGTTTACCTGTCTTCATAGGGAGGGATGGTGGCATATGCTCAGGATACACTTTCCATAATAGAATCACTGGCGTAGACTGTGGATTGTGCAGAAGTGTTTGTCTTCAAATGCAGCAGGGACAACTGATCATGTTAAACATGGCAGCCTGATCATGCATCAGAAGGCCAATTACATGCCAAGTCCTTTTATGCCAATAAGCATATACAGTGTAGCAGGGCTTAAACCTAAAAATTCTCACTGTAACATGTGGATGACAACTCCTGCTCCCAGTTCATTCAGTTCAAACCCCACTGAATGAATGGGCTATATGACCCTTGCCTCTAACAAACAGGTGCACTGGGCAACAGGGAAGGACTAGATAGACCTTAAAGTTTACTGAACATCACAAGAATCCAATCAATGTGGAGTATGAAGAGTGTGGAGGTCCTGGACTGCGGTCATCAGGGAAATGCACAGAAAAAATGGAGGGGATCTCCTTAAACTTCCAAAGAGGGTGGACTTCTTAATTGATACTGCTTTGTGGGAAGTTGAAAGTGATGACTGTTGCCAGACGACGAAGGGCAGCTTATCACCAGCCTCTGCCTGCAACTTTGATATGGATCCCAGGAGCTCCGAGAACTAACAGGCTGGGAAAAGACACTGCTGCTAGAAGAGGTTCCACAGATGGTCCATACACTTCATTTCTATTGTATAATTCATCTGCCTCTCTGCCCACAGCAGTGGACTCTTAACAGTCACACCTCTCCACCACATGCTGTGCATATGTAACCATATTTTGCTCATTATTACTGTTGCAGTATATGATGAAAGCAAAGGGGTGTCTTTGGATCAGGACTTGCCATGGCATCCTTTACACAGGGTAGAGGTTTACAGAAAGCAGACTGAGGGTATAATGGGTTCATGTTTCTCTCAATCCATTAATGGAAATATACACTCTGCCTGCTTTCCAGGTAGCACAAATGTCTACTTCAGTGTCTGGAACATACAGATTAACATCACAGACAGACCTCTCAACTCTCCCTATTTTGGAAGAACGGTCCTATTTTCAGGGCTGATTTACCCAGTCCCCCTGTACAAGATGTACCTGTTTTTTGAGGTATGTCCCTATTTTTAGGCTTGATTTACCCTTTCACACAGTTTTAAACTAATGAATTTTCCCTCATCACACATGATTTTTTAAGCTGTCTAGTACACAGAAAACAGCACTACATGACCAGCATTCTAATGGTACCAATAATTTAAGGAAATAGGCCACACATCTTTTTTCTGAAGCAAAATAAATGACTTTATGTACTATAATGTTGTGATACAGTTCATTAAAGTCTACAGATTTTAGATTGTCTCTGATAACGTGCTTAGATTTTTTTCCATAATTTTGTTCACTCTGTTTTTTAAACGTGTTTCTGAGTAGTATCCAACATTCCTACTGGAAGTGGAAAGAGTTATGTACTATTTGGTATTCAGAATTTATTCTAATTAGAAGTCCTGATTTTTGGTTGAATATACCTACTTTTCAAGACCTTTTGTATCTATTTAAGGTCTGCAGGTTGAGAGGTTTGATCACAGATGATGAGTTCTCTTTAGCCACTTTGTGGCAGATATGGAAATGTACAGAAAAGTGCAGTGTCCAGCAGTACTGGAATACAGTAAAGATGCAGATATTACAGCTTCAAACTCAAAAGTCTGACACAGCAGCTGTCACCAAGAGGGTTGTTTTCTGTGTATGTCTTCAATAAATGTTTACTGATACTGCACACTGGCTGCTGCAACATCTGTACTGTTGTTTAATTGTCATGATTTGTTTTTATGCAGTTAAGACCTTTGTTTTTTATATCTGTGTTGCTCCTGATGCATTATATAGTCATTATACCATTTTGTAAGCAGCATCAGTGTTACCCAGTTCCGTTAATGTGTGGTAAGTGCTGTTACACTGATGTCTGTGGAGTCATGTAGGGCTATGGTTCCCCCCAAAAATACACATTAGGGAGTATCACTACTCAGATTTTCTCAGGCCACACAGCAGTTCTATCAAGTAGCATGACCATGACCTAGCACAGCCATATCTCAGCACTGCTATGTCCTAGCACTATATAACATCTTACCCTCAATTCCAGAAACTACCCTAGGAGACCCATGTTAAAACCCAGTCCTTAATCCTAACCCCCCCCCCCCCTTACAGGAATGTGGATATGCAATTTCCAAATGTCTCTGTGGTCAGCTTGGTAGACTTGGGCATCCTAAGGCAATATAACAATTTTATCCTGTTCTCAGACTACAAGTTAATCATTAAAGAAAATAACACAGTATGTGAGAGATTTAAATACACAACTTCTTTGGAGACATTAAAGCACACACCAAAAGCAACACCAAACACCTCACATAAGCCTACATCCAATGATCCCAAAAGAATAAAGCCCATAAAGCAAGCATATACTTCACCTAATACTCTTGTCTTTGGGGACTTCGATGTGTGACACACGGGTGCCATACTCATCAGGTTGGACAAGGGGAATGTAACAGTTGCTATCTGGAGCCAAGATCTGCATTATCACACATGCACTCAAGTCACTGCACCCCAGGTACCAATATGATTCTATCATAGTCTATGTGGGTATAAATGACCTGAGATGTACCTCAATGGAGTATATGAAAAGAGACATAATGAGTCTCTTGGAATGTGTCACAGATAGGTATGAGTCTTGCACTGAGCAGCATTCTACCCTCACCAAGGATGATGCCACAGTATGGACATGCAATGCCTGATAGTAGTAATTGCTTTAGTTTTTAGTATCACTCAAAGAGGATCCAGTATTTGTTGGCATGGGTGGACATGGTCAATATACCACACTGCTTTGCCAAGGTTGAGCTGCACCTGTGCCTCCAGGCTTTCAGATATCGGCTAAAACTTTATCCATCCCCTTTGAGCCTTTTTTAGGCAATGCCAAAAAACTACCAACATAGTGAAAAAGTCTTCAAATAACTTTAAGGTATTACTGCTCAGTGCTAGGAAACTAAACAAAAAACTCCACACCCTTCAAGCCCTTCTCACTCTGGAGAATGTAGACATCTGTGCAGTGACCAAGACATGGTTTAAAACTGAAGAAAATACTCCCACAGTGCAAGGATACATAGCTTTACACACATTTAGACCAACAACAGGTGTCTCAGTCCACATTAACAACAACATATTTCCAGGTTGGTTAAACAGGATGATACCATGGAGCTCATCCCTCTACAAGTCACCATAAATAAGGTCCCTCACTATATCATGGCTAATTACAAGTTACCATCTATGCTCCTAGAGTTTCATGAATCTTACCTAAACCTACTAGAGGTGTTTTCTGTCCACCTAAACACCCTGTTCATGGGTGACTTTAAATATCCTTCTGCTTTAAACTCATAGGCATAACACTTCCTGGACATTATTAACAGAAACACCGTGGAACAGATAGTGCATGCTCCAACCAGACTATCAAGAGGATCATCATGCTGGTCACCAACATGGGATAGTGTTGGCTGAAAAACATGTCTGTAGCAAAATGAGCAAAATACTTTTTTTTTGAGGGGAGAGGTAATGCTCTTCACATTCCATGCTGGTGTCCATTACCCTCTAAGGTCACCTCAGGAAAAATGGGAAAAAACCTTAAGAATTTCACTTCTTTTCACCTGATGTCTTCTGTGTATGTTCAGCCAGGTTGCACTCAAGCAAATAACCTGCAATCAGCAGGAAACAGTGTGTGCAAATTTGCTATGTCAGAAGCTTCAGAATGCAGTAACCATGGCAATGGAGAAAGGCATGAAAACAAAGTGCAGGAAGTAAAGGAGGAGGAAGCCTTTGCAGCTGTCAAAAGCATTCCTGGAGGCAGTAAGGGTAAAAGACATGAGGTATAGGGAATGAAAGTAGGGAGGAGAGAAGAAAAGCTGCAGTGTGTAGACACCAGGACATAGGCAACAAGGGAGAGCAGAGTCTAATAGGCCCAACTGGAACATGAACTGTCAGAACATGTAAGGAAAGGGAAGAAAAGTAGTTTCCTTTTTCAAGTACATAATAGAAATGAAACATGGAGGGACAAATCAACTATAACTGATTAGCAAAGGCAGGGACATGACAAACAGAAAGAAAAGAGAAGTTAAAATATTTGTCATTTTCTTCACAAGGGAACAAAAGAGGGAATATCAAACTGGGAAGGAAGGATGAAGGAAGGGGAGATGCTTAGACAGTTGGAAGTATTGAATCCAAGAGGATGGAAGATAAGTTGACCAAACTAATGAGGCAAAAAGGCCCATGGGCCAATTGGACTACCAAAAAATTTTCAGAAAGTTATTTTTGGATGTGATGAAACCTCTGGTTGAGGTGTTCATTACATCTTTGGTCAGTAGTAAGATAACAGAGGACTGGAAGAAGACAATGGTGGTGTCTTTCGACAAAGGAGACACCAGACCCAATCTTGGAAAATACAGAGCAGTTAGTCTGCCCTTGATAGTAAGGAAAGTGAATGAAAATATTCTCAGGAAAACTTGGTAGCATGTCTGGAGTAAAGCCCCAGCAGATGAACTAACAAGATTTATAGCAAGATCCAGTTTTATGACTTTGTTAAAGTGCCACTAGATATCAGAATAGTATTCATTGTGGTCTGCTTCAGTAAAAATCTGGACAAAGCTTGACAAAATGAAGGTACAAATAAGGACATATTTTAAATATTGCTCTTATAAACTTAGAAAGTTGCTAGAGTAATGGGATTTGTTTCAATATATAGGTTCATAGGTTCATACTAGGCTATCTGCCCTAGGGCATTTATAAGCCTAGCCAGAGTGTGTTTGGCTTTCGCCACCCATTTTAAATTAATTTTGCTATGCCTTTTTTTGAGGTTAGTATACTGTGCCTCTGTCTAACAGTGACACAGAAGTGATAGCCGGGGTAAATCTACGATCTTCCATCCACTCATCAAGATTCCTCTTGAAGAGAGTCAATGTGGGACTCTGCCTAACCTGGACTGGGATTTTATTCCAGAGTGAAGGGAGCCTCTGGGTTATGAATCTGTCCCTCCAGCATGTCCTATTTATTTCAGTGCTGAGGTTCAAGTCTCTCGAGCGCGTAGCTCGATGGGATTTGGATTTTCTGAGGTGCAGCATGTCCATTAATTCTGGGTTGGACATGGCTTTATACATCAGGCACAGATCACCTCTGAGCAGGCAGTATGCCACTGAGTAGAGCTGGAGTTTCTTTAACCGGGCAGCATATGGCATCTGTTTGAGCCCTTTGATCCTCTTGGTGAGGTACTTTTGGGGTCTTTCCAGTTGCTGCAGGTGTCTGGTAAGGTACATCCCAAAAGGGGCATTGTACTCAATTATGGGCCTGATGAGGGATGAGTAAAGAGGCACGATGACCTCCCCTGATCTAGATGTGAATCCCTTCATGATTAGGTGGGCTATATAAAATGTTTTTCTAACCACTTTGGCCACGTGGTTGTCAAATGAGAGATTGCTATGAACTTGGGTCCCCAGGTCCCTAATGACTTCTTCTGTACTTAATGGATTACCACCTATGTGGTAATTTGTGGGCACTTTGTTTTTGCCAAAGGGGATGACTATACACTTTTTGGCGTTTAGCTTGAGGCCATGGCTCTGGCACCAGTTGTCTGTTTCTATGAGGCCCTTTTGGAGGATGCTTGTGTCGGCTGGAGATTTGATTATGGCGCCCAGTTTGCAGTCATCTGCGAACTTGGTCAGCCACAGTCCTTCCGTGTTGGCCTGTACCGCCGAGAAATATATACTGAACAAGAGTGGTCCCAGGACTGAGCCTTGTGGGACGCCACTTGTAACTGGTTTGGAGTCTGACATGGCTCCAGCAATTCTAACCATGTGGGTTCTGTCCTTGAGCCAGTTTGCAACCCATCTAGTGACATAGGGTTTATATTTAAGCTGGTGAGCTTATCTATAATGCCCGAGTGGGGTATTGTATCGAAGGCTTTGCGAGGTCCAGGTAGGCTGTGTGGACCACCTTCCCTCGTCAATGGCCTTGGTGACTGTTTCAAAGAAATCGACCAGGTTTAAGAGGCAGGATCTGCCCTTAACAAAGCCAAACTGGGTAGGATCCAGTGTCTGTAGGTCCCCAATATCTTTATTTATGAGGTCCATGATGATCCTTTCCATAGCTTTGCAGACCAAGCTAGTCAGGCTTATGGGGCGATAGTTTCCAGGATCCGTTGAGGCACCACCTTTGTGGAGAGGGACCACTTTTGCTGTACGCCACTCTTTGGGTACATATCCTGTAGTAAGGCTAAGTTTGAACAGTAGTTTTATGTTTGGGTTTAGCTCTTCTTGGAGGAAGGATTTGAAGTCTGAAACTGAAATGTATGTCATTATTTAGTGACTTCAATCCTGAGATCATCCTAGTGATTTGCCAGGAAAAAAGAGGAACAGGCCAAAAATATGAGCCAAAAATCTGGACATTCTGCGAAAATCTGTACAGCTGAGAGGTATGAGTTCAAATCTGTCTCTCACAGAAAATTACTGATGTAATCCACAGCAGTTAGGAAAAAGAAAAAGAATGATGGCATGTGTGAAAATGTGTCTAGAAGGGAGGTTTCAAAGGGAGACAGTGAGTGGAGCCCAACTTGGGAACAGATGGTGATGTGTGGTGCACTGCAGGACCTACTGTTATTCAGTGTACTTGCTTCAGACATACCAGAAGGCACCAAGAGTAGACACAACCCATCTGCAGATATTATAAAGAGAGACAGTCACAGTAGAAGATGGAAATGGCACAGGATTTGAACCTTCATCTTAGCACCTTACTGCCACACACAAGTGTTTTCAAACGCACACTTTTATTTGATTGTATCATCTTTATATTTCTGGAGTGCATTTCAAGTAGCATGGCCAAGTGTGTCACATTCTACCACTTTTAGATTCTCTTGTATGTCTGTTTGATTTTTAGTCTGATTTGTCTAGTATAAAACACTGTGAGTGCCTCAGAGAGTATGTGTATGTGTTTGTGTGTTGGGGGGTTTTTACTCTCTTTTACAACAGTTTCTTCCTTCTGTTGTAGAGTTTGTTTATGGCAGGGGACCACCAGATTGGCTTCCTTATTTTGGAGGATAGTGTCTTAGTTCTGTTAGGGATAGCATGACCCATGCACTCAAGTAAGTGCTTATAGAGTGCATTTGTGTGGGATTCAGCAGTCGTAACTGTATTGCCCATCTGCATGGGTGTCATGAAGTTCACCACTTCTGTCTTAAGAACCATGAAGTTTGCTTTGGAGAAATTTTTTACAGTGGTTTCCTTATTGGGGGTGGGGACAGGATGTGAATATCTAGGGTGATTAGCTTATGGTCAGATCTGACCAAAGAGGAGTTGACTTCAGGTGTGGAACACTGGTCACTCATGTTGGTAATGATTAGGTCTAGGATATTGTTGCCCCTGGTGAGGGTGTGGATAAGTTGATCCAGAGCATTGGAATTTATGAATTCCAGAAAGCGTTGAGTGAAGGATTTGGTATATGAGTAGTTTTCCCAGTTAATGGTGGGATAGTTGAAATCACCCATTATTAGGCTGTTTCGTTGAACCTTAATATTTTCCAGTATATCAAGAAAAGAGGAATCCTGGGGCATGGTGGGGGATCTGTAGCAAGCTACAATTTGGATTGCAGTTTTGCCCAGAGTTAGTTGCACTTGGATAATCTCAGATGCATTATGCTGAGCAACCAGCCTGGAGGTGTGAATATCCTTAATGAATATGGACACACCTCCACCTTTAGTGTTCCGCTCCAGGTTAGATGGACGAAAGGTGTGGTATGAATTATAGCCTGGTAATGCAGGGGTGCTCTCTGGAGCCTTGAACCAGGTCTCGGTCACTGGTAGAAAAAAGTGCATTTTGAACATCAAGAGAGTGTACTCCTTCTAGGGGGCTGTCTGTACAGAATGAGTTATCAGATTGGATGGTATACTACAACTTTACTAGTGCATTCAGGAAGGCTTGAGACATGTGGGACAGAGTACTAAATGTAAACCAAGGGCATACCAGGAACACCATCTTCTTCTTCCAGAAGCAGTTTGTATGCCTATATGGAATGCAACTCAGAAATGTTAGTCTGTGTTGCAACATGAAACTGCAAGATATTTTGCATAGGAATAATAAGTTAATAGAGGTGGAAAACCACCAAGTCCAAGTTCTGTACAAATGCGATCCAAACACTGAAATAGTCCAGATACCAAACAAAGTAGAGCAACGAAACTTTTGCAAAGTAAACGTGAGAAATTTATTTTAAAATAAGCACTTTCGGAAGGCTTCGTATCCTTCCTTCCTCAGACGAAGACAAATCAGTGGATTACAACAAACATCCTTATTATATAGGATTGCGGTTATCCAATTAACAACTACTTAATTGATGTCCGTCACATATCACTCTTCTTAAAATTGTTAAAACAATATTTGAATATAGCTTGTTCAAATATTTAAAAACTGTTATCAAATAAAAGGCTTAAATCCTTGCCTGTCTACAATGAGCTCTTAAAATGTTGTCATACGCCTCAACACGTAATATGTTCCAATTAAACAATAAATGTTTAACAGAATCAAATAATTAATACATCAATTCAGTGTACACCAGTTGATTCCCAATATGCTAGGCGTATGAAACTAATATTATCACTAAAATACCGAAGCATTGTTAATTTGCCTAGGTTTGTATCAATGCGTGCTTCAAGTTCCTAATTTCGTAACCACCCTTGTCCTCTAAAATGTTCGTTCGCTATATCGTAAAGGAAATTTAACTAAAAGGGCAGTGTAAACCAAATAGGTCAAATGAATGTGCCCATATAAGGATCACCCCCTATAAAAAAGATGGTTTCCAATGTATCAGCGTCTCTTGTATGTACCCAATGTTATTAATACATATAAATGTTGTGTGTAAGAAACTATAAAGTCCAAGTCAACTTTTTTTATATGTACTATTAGCTGTTAAAGTAGATCAGAATACCCCAAGAATGAATGCTTACCTAAGCCATGATACCAAACCCATAGCCCACATGCTATTTTACTAACCCTAAAGAATGCGAGTGGGATTTAGCGTTAAGCTGATGTTTATGTTAAACAAAATATGTGATGTATAAAAAGTGTGTGTCAGCTCCCCTTTTCTTTTAAAACACACCCCTATCTCTTTAACGCTAAAAGCTTTAGTATACAGGCCAAAGAGATAGATTCATTTAAACCCGGATGTGTGTGTGCAGCCGTCCTAAGCTGCCATAACAGTTCTTCTTTTTCTAAAGGATTTAAGCCTTTTATTTGATAACAGTTTTTAAATATTTGAACAAGCTATATTCAAATATTGTTTTAACAATTTTAAGAAGAGTGATATGTGACGGACATCAATTAAGTAGTTGTTAATTGGATAACCGCAATCCTATATAATAAGGATGTTTGTTGTAATCCACTGATTTGTCTTCGTCTGAGGAAGGAAGGATACGAAGCCTTCCGAAAGTGCTTATTTTAAAATAAAAGTTCTCACGTTTACTTTGCAAAAGTTTCGTTGCTCTACTTTGTTTGGTATCTGGACTATTTCAGTGTTTGGATCGCATTTGTACAGAACTTGGACTTGGTGGTTTGCTTCTCTTGCCTTTTTGTTTTAACTAGTTCGTGTGGTTTTTTGGTTCTAAAGTTAATAGAGGTGCATATACAAGAAGAATACATTCGTTATTGCATTAACGGAAATGTGAATGAAATATTGCAACATATAGATCAGTTCCTAAAATAAATTTAACAGCATTGTCATCAGTCCCCTTTTTCCCATTTTATACATGGGGAAAGGACATAGGCTGT
This sequence comes from Protopterus annectens, assembly GCF_019279795.1. NCBI lineage: Eukaryota > Metazoa > Chordata > Ceratodontiformes > Protopteridae > Protopterus > Protopterus annectens. The sequence goes on along the minus strand of NC_056728.1, from coordinate 1,103,475,587 downwards.
CAATCTTTCATCTCTAAAATGTGGAAAACTGCCACCCATAATGTGGAACAAATGGGCAAAATGTGGAACACTACCTCTCATAATGTGGAACAAATGAGCAAAATGTAGAACAAATGAGCAATATGTGGAACACTGACTCATAATGTGGAACAAACTGGAAACATGTGGAACACTGTCTCTCATAATGTGGAACTAATGAGCAAAATGTAGAACAAATGAGCAATATGTGGAACACTGACTCATAATGTGGAACAAACTGGAAACATGTGGAACACTGTCTCTCATAATGTGGAACTAATGATCAAAATGTGGAACATTTAATAAAATCTTACTAACAACTTCAGCTAGGAAGCTCACAGCTAGTGTTACTTTATAATTATAAAACATTAATTTCATAAATTATGATTCTGTATTACTTACATGTATACAAGTTAAAAACTTTCTCAGCAATGAGTGTGTGTCAAACCATTTCAGTGTGGAACTGGGAGGAACATGGAACTTTTTAAGAGTCAAAATGAGGAACGTTCCTCATACTGAGATACTCTATGGCTAAGATTGTCACATCAACAGTGACCAAATCAACTAGAGCCTATAAATCATATATTTTTATGCTGGTATTAATTATTATGGTTTATTTATTTATCTATTTTGATATCATTATTGGCTATCTTCCTACCATTACAGGATTCACTTAGTTCACAGCTAGATCTACTGATTGTTTCTCTTGCTGTGAACAGGATCTAGGTTCTATCCACTCTGTGGACAGGATCCAGGTTCTACCTGCTCCATTCACCCTCACTATGCTCAGGCTCACTCCGCTTCCCTACCCTATTCCCATTCCCACCCATTCCCACATACCCTATATTTAAACTCTATCCATCCTCCCCAGTCCTTCCTGCCACACCCTATTTCCTCACAAACACACCTATCAGGTTTCTCTTCCTTCTCCATACTAGAACCCCCACATCTCAGCTCCACTCTACCTCCCTACTCTCTACCTAATACTTATTTTATCTTGACACTACTATTAACCTCTTCCCATCCTTATCATACAACTCTGATAACTAATATCTGCCTGCCTTCACCCTAGTTTACACCATGATACATCTTCTCTTTTTACAATTCTCCTTGTCTTTCTTTCTAGCTGTACCTCTTACAATTACACATTAACTTACATCACCCCTACACTTAACTACCTACAAACTTATATCTCAGCAGCTTACTCATTCCCTATTACCCCTGCTTTTTTCTTCTACAATAAAACTGACTTATTTAAAATAAAACTATTCCCTCAAAACCCTCTCTCACCCAAAATTAAGCCAAAATATCTGTATTTGAACCTGTTCCACTCACGTCCACAGCTTCATATTGTGAAACTTCTACTATATGGAGATGTACACTCTAATTCAGGACACCCATCCAAATCTGCACTCTCTACCCAACCCATAACCCCCTCCCCTCCAAACCCCTCTTCTCTGACTTGCACCTCCTCTTGTACCAGAAACCTTACTATAGTCTCTCTCAGCATTCAAAGTATTCTTAACAAAGTCACTGAACTTCATATCTGGATATCTCTCCACTCACCCAACATTATCACTATCTCTGAAACATGGCTAAAACCCCATATATCTGATAATTAAATCTTACCCCTGGCTATAATATATTTCTCCATGAAAGACTAGTGAAAAAAGTGGGAGGTGTAGCAATACTATGCTCAGGCCACCTCACCTTCTATTCCCACCCAACTTTACACAGCTAAAGTCCTAATATTAAACTGCAAATTGAACAATCATAAAAAGATAGCCATAGCTACTATCTCTATACCCACAGGAAACAACATCCCTATCCTTGAACATTTTCTCTCCTAGATCTCAAATACATAGGTTCATAGGCTGGTACTAGGCTATCGGTCCTAGGGCCTATACAAGCCTAGCCAAACCATTCCCCGGATAATTCTTCCCACAATGTTTACTTCCCTGGACCCCTGTCTAGCAGGATGACTGATGTGATCCCTGGGGTGAATTTCCTATCTCCCATCCAATTGTCAAGGTTTTTTTGAAGAGGGCCAAGGAGGCACTCTGCTTGACATATATGGGCAGTCTATTCCAGAGTATGAGGAGTCTCTGGGTCAGGAACCTATCCCTCCAGCATGTTTTGTTCATTGTGATGACAAGGTTTAGATCCCTGGAGTGTGTGACTCTGAGGGCTTGAGATTTCTTTAAGTGGAGCATGTCCAACAGCTTATGGTTTGACATGGCCTTTTATGTTAAGCAGAGATTGTCTCTGAATAGACGATATGCCACAGAATATAGCTGGAGTTTTTTAGACAGTCAGCATAGGGCATCTGCTTTAGGCTTGTGATTCTTTTAGTAAGGTATTTCTGCGACCTTTCCAGATGTTGCAGATGTCTTGTGAGGTACATAACAAATGGGGAGTTGTAGTCTATAATGGGTTGAATATGGGATGAGTACAGTGGGACAATGACCTTTTTTCTGGATGAAAAGCCCTTAGTGATGAGGTGTGCCACATAGAAGGATTTCCTGACTGTTGTGGTGATGTGGTTATCGAAGGTGAGACCACTGTCCTCCTGTGTCCTTAAGTCTTATCACACTTTCGGTGTTTAGTGTACTGCCACCTATGTGGCAATTCATGGGTACATGGTTTTTCCCAAAGGGGATAACTACATATTTCTTGGCATTAAGCTTGAGCCCATGGTTTTGGCACCAAGCATCTGTTTCTGTAAGGCCCTTTTGTAGAATATCCATATCATTTGGGGATTCAATAATGGCTCCCAGTTTGCAGTCATCTGTGAAATTTGTTAGCCAGAGTCCCTTAGTGTTGGCCTGTACTTCAGAAAAGTAGATGCCAAACAAGAGCGGTCCCAGGACTGAACCCTGAGGTACTCCATTTGTCACTTGTCTGGAGCTGGATTTGGAGTCAGCTACTTTTACAGTCTGGGTTCTGTCAGTAATCCAGTTGGCAACCCATAGAGCGACATAGGGATTTATGCCCAGCTTAGTAAGTTTATCTATGATTCCAGAATGGGGTTGGTGTTGAAGGCATTGGCAAGGTCCATGTAGGCTGTGTGGACTGCCTTACCCTCATCCACAGCTCTGGAGACTGATTCGAAGAAGTCAATCAGGTTCAGGAGACATGATCAGCCCTTCACAAACCCAAACTGGGTGGGGTCCAGTGTTTGAAGGTTGCCAATGTCTTTGTTTATAAGTTCCATGATAATGCGTTCCATGAACTTGCAGATCAGGCTCATCAGACTGATGGGATGGCAGTTCCCGGGATCCAAGGTGGATCCCCCCTTGTGGAGTGGGATAACTGTAGCTGTGCGCCACTCAGTGGGCACAAAGTCTGAGGTGAGGCTATGATTAAACATGACACTTAGGTGAGGTGCCAGTTCAGTTTGTATTTCATGTAGTACACAGCCTGGGATGTCATCTGGTCCCATGGATGCTGTATTCTTAGCTTTGGAGAATGCAGTTTCTACCTGTGTGGCTGTGATTACTGGAATTTGGCAATCTTTTGGTATTGAGATGGGCCCTTTAGGGGGTGAGAGGGGGGTGAAGTTGGCACTAAGTCGATCTGGCAGGATATTAGCAATATCCTTGGGATCAGTATATTTAATGGCATTCTGCTGTAGCTCAGAACAGATCTGAGCATTGCCATTTAGATTCTGGACATAACTATAGAATGCCTTGTGGTTGTCTTTGGAATCTTTGGCAATTTTATTTTCATAACTAGCTTTGGAGGATTTTATGAAGGATCTCAGCATTTTACTGAGGCTGGTAAGGTCGTTTTTTGCATCCTGGGATTTTCCTTTTTTCTGCAACAGTTGCTTCCTTCTGTTGTATAGTTTGTTTATGGCAGGGGACCACCAGATTGGCTTCCTTTCTTTGAGGGAGAGCATCTTGTTTCTGTTTGGGATGGCACGATTCATGCATGAGTGGATGTGCTCATACCAGTGCCTTAGTGTAGGATTCAGTAGTTGAACTTTCAGCTCCTGTCTGCATGGGTGCCATGAAGTTTGTCACTTCTGACTTAAGTGGCATGAAGCTGGCTTTGGAGAAGTTTTTTGCAGAGGTTTCCTTACTGGGGGGTGGGGGTGGGATGTGGATGTCAAGGGTGATTTGCTTATGGTCAGACCTGACCAATGAGGTGGTGATCACTGGTGTGGAGCATCTATCTCCCATGTTGGCAATGACCAGGTCTAGGATATTGGAGCCCCTGGTGGGACAATGGATTAGTTGATCCAGGGCATTGGAATTTATGAATTTTAAGAACCATTGGGAAAAGGTGTTGATACCCGAGTAGTTTTCCCAGTTATTGGCAGGGAAGTTGAAATCACCCAGTATTAGGGTATTTGATTGTATCTTAATATTTTACAGTATATTTAGAAAGGTGTAGTGAGAATCTTGGGGCATGGTGGAGGATCTGTAGCATGCCACAATTTGGATTGCAGTCTTACCTGGTGTTAGTTGCATCTGGAGAATTTCAAATGCATTGTGTTGGGCAACTAGCCTGGAGGTGTGAATATCCTTGGTGAATATGGACACTCCTCCACCTTTAGTGTTTTGGTCTTGGTTTGGTGGCCAAAAAGTGTGGTAAGAGTTGTAGCCTGGTATTGCAGGGGTGCTCTCTAGAGTCTTGAACCAGGTCTCAGTTACTGCACAGATATTGATGTTCTCCATTTTTAGGAGTGCCTCAAGAGTGTGCATTTTGAGGTTTAGACTTCTAGCACTGAGTAGCATTACCTTCAGATTTTGCATGCTTGTATTTGTTACAGTGGTGGTTTTGTCCTTTGAACCTTGCCTAAAAAAGGCACTATAGGGGTGGCAAGAGCTTTAGTCAGGAATCTGAATCCCAGGGGTGACAGGTGCAGACCATCTTTAGCAAAGCATCATGATTTGTCGATCATGTTGTCCCAGGAAGACAGATACTGGATCCCCTTTGAATGACACCAGAAGCTTAGCCAATTGTTGAAGTCAATAATTTTGTCCTTATACTGTGGTATCATTCTGGGCAAAGGCAGGATGCTACTCACGGCTAGGGTCATACCTGCCTGGGAAGCATGATCCGAGAGCTCTTCCATATCTCTTTTCATGTAGTCCAGGAAGGTACATCTCAAGTCATTCACTCCAACATGGACAATGACAGAGTTGTATCTGTACTTGTTGTGGAGTGACTTGAGTGCGTGAGTTATGTGGTGGATCCTGGCACCTGACAGGCAGCTGGCTGTAATTTTCTCCTTGTTCAGCCTGGTGAGTGGGACATCAGTGTACCTGACTATAGAGTCACCTATGACTAAAGTGTTTGGCACTTTGTCATGCCTTAGGGGCAGTTGTTGGGTGGCACACTGGTGTTGTGAGCTATGTGTCACTTTGGTTGTGACTGGTGTTTGTGTTTCAGCTTCAGAGGTCCTTGTTGCTTGGGCAGGTTAATGTTAAGGGCCTCCGCATATATGGGTTTAGTGTTGCTATTTGTGGGTGTTGATGGTGTGGGTTTTGAAGGGCTATGTGTTGCTTGAGGTGTAGTGCAGGTGTTAACCTTCTCCTCTTGACTGTCTAGCACAATCTTGGCTGGAGAGAGCTTTGCTTCCAGTTTGGCTATATAAGTGCATCTCTCACAGGTTGTAGTGTTGGGTGGTAGGAGGAGAGGGTTGCCTGTGTACATGAGGCAGTTGCTGCATTGCCCCAGTATGCCCAGATTCACCAGGTGGACAAGAGAAATCATGGGAAGCTGACCCTTGGACATGCCTGTTTAGGTGCTTTTTTTGTAAAGTACAAGAGCTGTTTTCCCTAACCTTTGCAAGGTACTTTGCAATTATAGGCTGTTTAGTGTCTATGATTAATTTCTCCTTATTAACAATCACTATGAAACCAATATACTAGGAGATGTTAACATTGATTTGAAATTCTCTGTCCTCTAACTCTCCAAATGCCAGTATTAACCTTTTTGGCTTCTCACAATGCATCGGTACCCACACCTTCCTAAATGAGGACTCTAATACTAGCACTACACTTGACTGGATCCTCACCTCTCACCCCAACCTCTACCACAATCCCTCCACACTACCTGATTCCCTAAGTGATCACCTCCCTACCTCTATCCAGTGATACTCCCTCCAAGGGTCCAAATCCCATCACTACAAAGACTGCTGTAAACTAATTTTAACCTTGAAACATTTAATCAAATACTGTCTACTATTAATTTGTCCTACCTTCACAATCTCTCTCTCTCAAAGAACTTTTCTACAATTCAATAGCGTATTTTTTAACACTCTAAACTCACTTGCTCCTAACAGAAAAATTAGATTTAAATCTAAATTTGTACCTTGCATAACTCAAGATACTCACTCCCTCATGCAAAAGAGAGACAGTGCCTGGAAAAACTGGAATAAATACAAATGCCCTTTCAACTTTCAGCACTACAGAGAACTACATAACCTTACAAAAAAACAAGTTGACCTCAACAAAAAAAAATGTTTTACCTAAACCCACAAATAAACACCCACTCTAACCTCAAGAAATTTTTGAATACTGTCAACAAACTGCTACACCCAAGTAACCCCTCTGCACCTAATCCCTCCCCAAACAGCCCTGCCTTACAAACTGCCACACTTCTTAACACTTTCTTCATCAACTCATTCTAAAAGTTAACTAAGAAAGATGCAAATACCTACCCCTCTATTTCTCCCGCCATCCACCCACTCATCCTCCTTTACACTTAAGCCTATTCCCACTACCTATATCAGATCTTTACTCAGTAAACTTAAACCATGTTCCCTTCCACCAATAATTTACCTCCTCTCTTCCTTAAACTTGCAGCAAAAACTGTCGCATATCCCATCTCCACACTTATCAACAGATCAATCTAAGAAAACATAGTCCATGAAATTTGGTAGAAATTCTACGTTATTCCTCTACATAAAGGAGGTAACTCCATTGACCCCTCTAATTTCATACCTATTGCTATTTTGCTATCTTGTCTCCCCTTTCAAAGATTCTTGAAAAATGTATTCATAAACAGCTCCTTGCTCACCTACTACAAGAAAATCTCCTCACTCCTACCCAACATGGCTTTCACCCAAACCACAGTACAGCCACACCACTGATATCTTTCATACGCAGTATAGCTACATCTCGTGACAACAACAAATTAGTCTCATGTCTATTCCTCAATCTCTCTATACCCTTTGACACTGTCAAAAAAACCAAATAAAGCAGAAAATAACCAACAAAAACGAAATCCAAGCCAAAGCAGGAGACAAAAAATCAAACAGCAATAGCGTACTTTAATTTTAATGCCCGCTTTCGTCACAAGACTTCCTCAGAATGCAAAGAAAATCACTGCCCACAGCCCTTAAATAATCACACTAATTACATACATACAATTGACAATTAATTAAAAATAACTAATTTAAAAAGGCACAGACACTCGCAAAAGCTATTAAGCTTTTGCAAGTGTCTGTGCCTTTTTAAATTAATTATTTTTAATTAATTGTCAATTGTATGTATGTAATTAGTGTGATTATTTAAGGGCTGTGGGCAGTGATTTTCTTTGCATTCTGAGGAAGTCTTGTGACGAAAGCGGGCATTAAAATTAAAGTACGCTATTGCTGTTTGATTTTTTGTCTCCTCCTTTGACACTGTCCCCCACAACCTACTCCTGTCCAAACGATCTAACCTTAACCTCTCCAATGCTACTCTCTGCTGGTTCTGTAACTACCTCTCTAACAGATTTTAGTCTGTGAAATGGCTGTCTGCTTCCTCCCCTTTCCTTCCACTCTACACTGAGGTTCCCCAAGGCTCTATCCTTGGATCCCTTCTATTCAACATTTTCACTAACAACCTTTACCAAGCCTGTCCTCACTCATCTCTAATACAATATGCTGATGGCTCTAGAATAATTTCCACCTCTGACAACTTACCCCCACCTTCCCACTCTTACTCAACAATCTCTTCACTCAATTGAAAACTGGCTAACTTCCAATCAACTCCTTCGTAACCCAAACAAAGCTAAACTTCTGTTCTTCTTCCCTAAATCACTCCAACACCTCAAATCCACCTTCACAGTCACCTCACTTAACAGCACAACTATCAAAGTTGAACCCCACACTAAGTTATTAGGAATTATAACTGACAATAAATTTAAGTTTGATCTACATATCCAAAACTGCATTAAAAAGACACTCCAAAAACTTGGCCTAATGTATAGAAATAAAAAAAATCCTGACAAATTAATCCAAACTCTCTCTGGTATAAGCCTTCCTTCTACCCACTCTTTTATATGCTGCCCCAATCCTCACTAATCGTCAAACAAATATCTTGACTAAGCTTGAAGCTGCATATAATAAAACTGCTAGATTTGCTGCCAATCTACCATATCGCTCACACCACTGCCTTTCTCTAAAAAACGACAGTGGCTTGAATTTCAGCATCAACCTCTTCTGCCTCAGTTTCATCTCTCTGACTCCATATTAAACCAACCCCACTCCTGTCCTGTTTTCTCTAGCCTCATCATGCCCTATATTCCTAACTGTAGACTCCACAACTCAGATAAACATCTCCTTCAGATATACAAACCCAACAAAACTACTGGCAAACTTCTCTGTAACCACTCAGTCCCAAATGCTTGGAATAAACTACCCCAACACAAAACTAATTTCTAACAAAAACTATTTCAAAAAACACTGAAAGACTATCTACTTAACTCTTGGACTTGCTCTTGCACTGACCCAACTTAACCTCTTTTCCTCTCCTTCCTGTATCAATCACACCTTCCTTCAATCTCTCCCCTCTTCTCTCTACCAACACTCCTCCTCTCATCCTCTACCGGTTCCACAGGATAGGCTATACAGCAATCTCTTCAGTCTTGCAAGTGTATTACAAAGTATTACTAAAACTTCCATAATATACTGAATAGCGAGTATGTATAGGATGAAACTTGCTATACTTATTATAACTACTCTATCACTGTTACTGCGGCTTTGCACAAGAGGATGCCTTACATCTGTAGGATTATGCCTTATATCAGAAAAACATTTACTTTAATTTTTGTATAAGATGCAACTACTTGTGCCTACTATTATACAGTAGCTAAGTCTTATTATTGCAACTATACATGTGTTGAAAATGCATGTGATTACTCTTTTACTATATTTGTGATTACTACTATAATTTACTGTATTCTATCTACCTTTTTGGAGCTTTTCTCCTTAGGTCTCTGCTGAAAATGGGCACCTACCCAGCCAGACTTACCGGGTCAACAAACGTCAATTAAACCTTGGCATACTAAAATAATGAGCTTAAAGGTTACTTGAGAACAGAGAGAATTAGTGCATTTAATAGTAAACTACAACTATAATTTTCAGAAAGAACGCAGCTATTCCATTGAGAAATTTAATATTAAGATATTAAGGTATTAGTATGGGAACACTACAGGCACTTGAGTCCCAAGCTATTGAAAACTCCCAGAGACTCAAGCATCATGTAGCTTATGTACGCTGTCACTCATGCTCATGCTTCAATATGACTTAGTCAAGCAGCCATGAGGATCGAGTGGAAGGGGGATTTTAGGCATAGGGACCAAAAAGGAGATTTTAGGGTACAGAGTAGGAGGGAGTGTGACGATTGGGGAGAGATGGGCGAAGGCTGCCAGTGTAGTCAAATGGAATTTGATACATAATTCTATCAACTGTATAAATAAATGTAAAATACAGGCTTGTGTTTTTAAATGTAAGAGAACACTGTAAAATGTGAACTTCAAGATTGTTGCAACATTGCCATCTGCTGTAAGGAAAACCAAGCCAAGTATTTCAAATGTGTCTTTTTAAGTTGAAAAGATCTTATGAATCTCTTTAATGTTTTACAATTCGGCTCCAGTGTGGCTGGATGAAGGTTTCATGTCCATTGTTTTAAAGTCTAAAGCTTATGACCAGAATTTAGATTTGGAAGGTGCTTTATTGCTCTAGTTTCTGCTAGCATGTATATGTGAAATGCCTTGTTTTGGTGAAAGTTCTGAGCAGGTGCTAGATTGCTAAATAATGCAGTTTGTGGCCTGAGAACTCAGACCAGGTGTTAAGATGATGCAATGTGAATACTGGGAAAAACCTAAGTGTCAAAAATGATGTAATTTGGGAAGGGCCTTAGAGACATGTTTGTTAGTAATGTTTAAATACTATTTCTCACAAGAGACTAAAAGCATTTTGACTTTGGACATCTAACGTATCAGCACTCTGCCTTATGCTCACATGTAAGTTTTAGCACTGTGATTTCTTGTAGGAATAGTTACAGCTAGTAAAGTTTAAGTAGGTATTTTTCTTTGAAATCAGACCTGTCCTACTGTATTATTTTAAGTTTCTGTGTGATCTCTGAACTCTTAGATATCTCTGTGGTGTAGTAGTTTTATCTTGTGTTTTAATTATTTATTATTAAATATTTTTAAAACTTTCTACCTGTGGCTGATTTGGGTAGAGATAAGCTCTAGAGTACATTGCATATTTGTAGAGATTATTGCAATAGGCCACTCTAAAGTAAGCCTTGACTGTTAGTCATACTACCATTGGATTATTAATATTGCACAGTAATAATTGGACACCCTTTTAAGGGCCTTTTAGTAGCTGATATTATTAACTGGGTGGTGGCAGTAATTACTACCGTATAGTCTGGGTAAAGGGGCACAGTTGGAGAATCTGTGTCAGCCTTTCCCAGGAGTGTCTGTGAAGTTGTATAAATACTTATCTCAAAGTGTGTGTGTGTGTGTGTGTGTGTGTGTGTGTGTGTGTGTGTGTGTGTGTGTGTGTGTGTGTGTGTGTGTGTGTGTGTGTGTTGTGTTAGCTATTTGGCTTGAAATACATTCCAAATGCAGTAATCTGTATAAAAATCTCCTCCAAGTAAATACCAGTAGCAGACTGTCTGCATCCAGTCTCTCCTCCTTCCACTTCCACAGCTACACCGTTACCTTTATATAGTGTAGATTCAGCCCTCTGAGCACTGTGAAGATGAAAATGAGGTGTTAAATCAAAGCATTCCTGAATACCAAAATTCTCACTTGGTGTAGAGGAGGTAAGTATCATGTAAGTAGCTATACAATTGCATGCACATGCCCTAGGATTGCAGGGAGGGGCAAAGACAATTGCTAGCTGTTAATGGCTTGCAAGTGTAAATTATTACTCTGAATACAGCAACAAACAATACTCAAGAGACTCTTCTCTCTGAAGTGGGTGTGTCATGGAGACTAGAAAGAGCTATGAAAACAACCTTAATAGCATTGATATAATTTTCATAATAGCACAGTCTCCATCCACTGTTTAAAAATTGTATTGGATGCTAATCATCTATATTACATGTTGAAACAAAGATGCAAAAAAATGCCTATGACATTACATTTCTGTTAGTTAACCTGAGAGAAAGGGAAGATGCTCAGAAAATAAGGAGAAGAAATGGCTGCAGTGGTGGCAACCTTCCATTAATATGGCGTGAGATATGATTAGCCTAAATATGTTATCAATATCACATTCATCTAGACATGTTCAAGCAAATGAGAAAGGAACAATTTCTAATCTTTCTTCTGATATAACTCTAATTTGATGGTTTGCTAAGTCATCTCTGTGTGGTATGTACATTTTCTGATCTCCACCCTATGTCTGTGTTGGTGGCAAACAGGGATAACAAACACTACTGAATGTATTGTTAATGCACTAAACTGAGGATTCAAATCCATATTGTGTGCAGTTTGATAGAGGTAATGTATATTTCATGAGCAATTCATCAGGATGCAAAACAACAATCCTGCATTTTCATTATTATTCCCTGATGTTTAATAATATTAGCAATTTTTTTTCTTTTTATTGAGTTCATCATTTGCAAATGTTTTGGCAAAGTTCACTTTGGACTGGCAGCGTTTCATGGCAGCAAATGAAAGTCCACTGCCCAAGGTACAATCAGAGAAATGTAATTTGGAATGCCATCATTAGCACATTTTAGAGTGGCAGAGGTGTGCTTTGATAAAGCACTCTGAACAGCAGTATGTGAATAAATTCTACAACTCACCTAAGTATCACTGTAGCACAAGGTGTAAATGCAATGAATTTAAACAGGACAAATGATGCAGGGTTTAACAACAGCTAGCAGATATTGTTCTTTTTAACTGGATATAGAGTAACTATAAAAATGATATGTTCTACATGAAATGCATATGCTAAAGTATGTGATACATGTTCCACATCTTACCTGTAATTCATGTGAGCTGAGGTTGTAAATGCATTGTTGTTGTCTAGTCACCTGTTGTCCTTATTAATAATAATAGTAGTAAGGATGTTATATCATATGACATGTTGTATGGTATTATAACAGAGAAGGATTAACATGAATACTGTGGACAGATGTGTCACATGTGCTTAATAAACTCTCGCAATCATACCTCACCACAGTAGAAAGTACTTGTTAGATCAGGTTTTTTATTGTACAGTAGTTATTAAGGATTAAACAGGCATAAAGAATAGAATAAGCCTAGAAATGGTGTTTTATTTATGCATACATTTTAGGAAAGCAGAAACAAAGATTATTTATGCATACATTTTAGGAAAGCAAAAACAAATAATATTTTACTGAATGTTGACCTTGCTGGCTAGGAAATGGTGTTTCATTTATGCATACATTTTAGAAAGCAGAAACAAAGAATCTTCCACTGAATGTTGACCTTGCTGAAATAACAGTTTGTCAAGGGAAGATTGCAAAGAGTTCTTGTTATGCTCCTTTCTCAAGGAAAGAATCAAGAAATAAGTTAAGCTAAAAAACAAGACGTAGCCAGAGGATCAAGGCTAGGGGTGTGGTTATAGTCAATAGAGGAAAATTACTGAAAAACAGAATATCATTTGCTGTGTTCAGGATAGCAGGGCAGTTAAGGTTTGTAAGTTCATTCAATGTGTTACTTCAGAGAAGAACACTCTAGCATGAGTACAGAAAACAGGTAATCTAGAGACTATGTCAGTTTACGTTCTTCAGGACAATCAGAAAAACATTATAAAATAAACTACAGTGTTTGGAGAATTCATGCTAAACAGTGCACAAGACTTGGTTCATAAGGAAGAGACTGACACCTATTAAAGCACGAGCTTGGGTAATTAAGACTTTCGTTTCTCAGTCTCATGGCTTACAGTGTTTCCAGGTAATTAAGGTACAATACTGCATTTTCAAATCTTACAGTACTTCTTCATGGTATACTTTGTGTCCTGACTAATTGTATGTAGCCTGCCAAACATGACCTCCTGTCATTGTCTGTATGTCCCCTTTCTGAGCCATTGGCACTACATGACATGCTGATGATGTGTAAGCCACAGGATACTTATAATGTTCACAGATGTGAAAATGCAGCATATGTCTTTGCAACTATATAGCTGTTAAGCAATGTAAATACAAGTCTGACCTTGTGTTTTGTGGCTTTGAATATATATATTTTTTACATTTACAATTTGCACACTGCTTGGCAGAGCACAAACATTACCCACAGCTGAAGGAAAAAGGGGAACATTTTATTTCTGTAGTATTCATTAGTGCAAACACTCCTGGCACCTTTGACTGGTATTTGTACTGAGTGAGTGATGTGCACCTGATATATACCACTCTCTGTGGCACAAGCTGTAAATGCAGTGACTTTGAACCAATAACAAAGTTGTTGCTGTTCAGTTCAGATCCATACTACATGAAGGGAATGCTGACATTATTACTCAACACTTATTACTTACTTTCATCACAACTTCCTATGCTGTTTTTTTCTGTTTCTTGCCTTCTGCACTTGGTCACTGCTGAGTGGCACACAGTCAAGCTTATCTGCTTAAGGAAAAAGTGAAACATTTTATTTGGGATGCCTTCTATAATGTAAACAGGCTAGAGACAGCCTACAGATGACCCAGGGTTCAAATCCAGATGACACATCTTTACAGTGTCAAAATGCTATTGCTCACACTTTGAGTAGGAAGGTAAGTCATACAAATGGCTATCATAATTAGGTTGATTGCAAGAAATGTACTACTGATGCTTTGATAACCACTTTTCTTGGTAGCATATCTCATTAATGACTTACTTATGAAACACAACTGATTGTGTGTATAATGGTTTATCATGACAATTATGATAATTAATGAAAAATGCACTTGCATATGTATGATGGCACAGTAGTTTAATTAAAATCAAGCTTGACTACTCACATAGACCACCTATGTGTTTAGGACAGTATGTGTCATGAAGCATTTATGTATTATACCCCAGCCTGTATTACTCAGCTCAATAAAGTCTCTCCATTTGAAATATATTAGAAAACAGCAATACTGCTTCCTACATGGGAATGCATTTCCCAGGACCTCTTTAAGTTACAAACATGCAGGCCTATCTGAAGTATATCTCCAGTCATACTGAGTGTAGAATATCTTTAATGACCATGATTCATAGGATCATAGGATCATAGGAAGTTACTAGGCTATTGGCCCTGAAGACCTTACAAGCCTAACCAAGAATTTAGCCCATGTTCTGACAAGTCAGCACCCGATGCCCCTGTCCAGCAGGGACACAGGTGGAATCCCAGGGGTATATTTTCTGTTCCCCATCCAGTTATCCAGGTTGTGCTTAAAAAGGGTTAATGAGGTACTCTGCTTGACTTGGAGAGGGAGTCTATTCCACAGGAGGGGGAGTCTCTGGTACACAAATCTGTCCTGCCAACAAGTCCTATTGATGTCACAGACCAGGCTGCGGTCACACATGCAGGTTACTCAAGTGGAGCTTGACTTTCAGATATGCAGCAGTCCTATCAAGGCGGGGGCTGAGATTGCTTTGTATGGCAGACAGAGGTCACCTTTGAGGAGTCTGTATGAGACTGATGAGAGGGACAGGGCCTTTAGCCTATCTGTGTAGTGTAGATGTTTGAGGCCCTGGATTCTTCTGTTGAGGAACCTCCGTAGTCTCTCCAGCTGCTGCATGTGCCAAAAGGGGTGCTGTACTCAATAATGGGTCTTATAAGGGAAGAATACAGGGATGTTATGACCTCCTTGTAACTGGATGAGATACCCTTCCCAATGAGATGGGCCATGTAGAAAGCTTTCCATACAACAGAGGCAATATGGTGGTCAAAAGTCAGTTTGCTATCAACCTGGGTGCCCAAGTCACTCACAACTGATTGTATGCTTAGGACCTTGTTATTAATGTGATAATTTGTGGGGACATCACTCTCCTCAAAGGTGATGATGATGTACTTTTTGGCATTCCATTTGAGGCCATGTTTCTGGCACCAGTCATTTGTTTGGGTGAGACCCTCTTGGAAGATGTCCACATCACTTGGGGAACTGATGACAGCATCCAGCTTGCAGTCATCTACAGACTTTGTCAGCCATAGCCCACTGGTTTTGGCCTGTACCTCAGAAAAGTATATCCCAAACAACAGGCTCCCCAAGACCAGTCCCTGGGGTACACCGCTCTTTACGGGTCTACTGCTTGAGTTGGCTTCCCCTATTTGACTAGGTGGGTTCTATCAGTGAGCCAGTTTGCTACCCATCTGGTAACATACAGATTTATGCCTAGTTCAGAGAGTTTATTTATTATACTCGAGTGGGGGAATAGTATTGATGGCTTTGGCCAAGTCAAGATAGGTGGTGTGCACTGTCCTCCCCTCATCCATGGCTTTGGTGACTGTCTCAAAGAAGTTGACCAAATTTAACAGGCATGACCTCCCCTTGATGAAATCAAACTGTGTAGGATCTAGTGTTTAGAGTTTGCCAATGTCTTTGTTAATGAGGTCCATGATAATCCATTCCATGGCCTTGCAGATCAGACTAGTTAGGCTGATGGGTCTATAATTTCCTGGATTAGTGGACGCTCCACCTTTGTGCAAAGGGATAACAGTGGCTGTCCTGTCCTCCACTCGGCTGGCATGAAGCCGGTACTCAGGCCTTGGTTGAATAGGGTGCTTAATGGTGCTGCAACTTCCTGGCTGGATTCATGTAGTATGCAGCCTCAGATGTTATCAGGTTCCATGAAGGCTGTATTGTTTGCCTTTGAGAGGGTAGTGATGACTTGCTTCCTAGAGATAAGGGGAGGGGGGCAGGTGTGGGGGATGTCCTGATTTACTGATGGAGGACAGAAGGGTGAAGTTTTCGCTGAATCTGTCTGCCAGCATGTTGGCTATATCTATGGCATTTGTGCATGTGGTGTCCTTGACCACCAGTTCTGAGCAGATCTGCCTTTGAGATTGTGGACATATGCAAAGAAGGCCTTATGATTGCCTTAGTAGATGTGGCCTGTATGGACTCGAAGTTTGATTTGGAGGATTTCACTAGTGCTCTTATTTGCTTGTTCAGGCTAAGGAGAGATTGCTTCCAATTAGGCACCTGCTTTTTCTTAGTCCTGGACAGCAATTTTTTCCTTTTATTATAGAGTTTGTTTATTTATTGCAGATGTCCACCCGACAGGTTTAGTCTTCCTTGAGGAGGAGAATTTTGTCCTGTCGGGTATTCCTGATCCCATGCAGCTATATAAATGCTTGTATATTACATTGGTGTAGGTTTGGACATTTGTGACAGTTTGTATGGAGGGGGAGGGGCTGTGAGGCTGTTTATACCTTCTATCAGGAGGTTGTAATCAGCTTTGGGGGTGTCAGAGGAGATGGTGATTTCGAAAGTGATCGCTTTGTGGTCAGATCTTACCAGGGAGGATGACACTGTAGGGATGCTGCAGTGGTAACTCATGTTGGTTAATACCAAGTCCATGATATTATGACCTCATGTGGGGGTGTTGACCAGCTGATCCAAGGTATTTGCATCAATGAAATCAAGGAATCTCTGGGCATTTGTGTTTTGACATGAGTAGTTCTTCCAAACTATGGTTGGATAGTTAAAGTTACCCAGGATTAGGGTAAAGAGTTGAACTTGATAGATTCAAAGAGGTCCATATAGGTGAAGTGGGCATCTTGAGTCAAATTTGGGGGCCTGTAGCTAGCTATGATTTGAATAGGGGTCTTGTCAACAGTTAACTACACCTGGAGTGTCTCCTGGTCATCATACTGTTTGACCAGCCTGGAGGTGTGTATGTCTTTAATATATATTGAAACTCCACCTCCTTTTGCTTTGCTGCCCACGGTTTGGGCTCCTACTGTATGATAAGATGAATAATCTGGTATGGCTGGTGTGCTCTCTGCAGCTTTGAACCAGGTTTCTCTGACTGCATAAATGTCAGCATCTTCTTGCATTAAGAATGCAGTGAGTGCAGTTTCATGTTTAGACTCCTAGCGTTTAGCAGCATGACCTGTAATTTTCATTTTGATGAAATTTTCATATTTGTAGTTTTGACCTCATGGCATTGCCTAAAAAAAGGCACTGTAGGGAGGCAAGAGCCTTTGCCAGAAGCCTGAAGGGAGACAGATGTAGGCCATCTGTGGCAAAGCATCATGGTCTGTTGATCATGTCTTCCCAGGCTGTTAGGTACTGGATCCCCTTGGAATGATACCAGAAACTAAGCCAGTTCTTAACGTAAATCATTTTCTGTTTGTATTAAGGCATCATTCTGGGTAACGGTAGAATTCTGCTTAAGGTTAGGGACATACCTACCTGGGACACATATTTAGTGAGCTCGAGCATATCTCTCTTCATATAGTGGCAGGGAGGTACGTCTCAAGTCATTCATGTCAACATGGATTATGAAAGTCATAACAGTACCTGTTGTTGAGAGACTTGCGCGCATGTGTAATACGGCTGATTCTGGCACCTGAGAAACAACTAACCATGACTTTCTCCTTATCCAGCCTGGTGAGGGGCACATCTGTGTGTCTCACAATGGAGTCTCCTGTGACTAATATTTTGGATTTATGGTTAGTGAAAATAAATAAAAAAACACTTAGATTGGTCTTGGAGCCTTAGAACTTTTGTAAAATGACTCAGAGATGATGCACCTCAGCAGAGCCTGGTTCAAACAAGCCCACACCAGCTCAAACATGGGATTTAAATACCTCAAAAAACTGAAGATTCTAGTAACACAGAAATCTAGACAATCCTGCTAGCCCCTGCTTTCTTTAACAATCAAAACAAACAGTGCAGATGTGATAAATAAGATATAAGGCACAGATAAAAATGATAGGTAAGTGCAAATGCAATAAAATAAGTAAAAATAAATGAAAAAGCATTTAGATTGATCTTGGAGCCTCAGAAATTTTGTGAAACGCCCCAGAGATGATGCACCTCAGCAAAGCCTGGTTCAAAAAAGCCTGGTTGTAAAGGAGTTCTCTTGTAGCACTGAGAAATAATAACCTGGTTTGAAGTTTATGTATTTTTATTCCATAGGTTTGATTCCCACCTTGTACAACTAACTTTTTACAAAGAGTAAGTCCTAACATATTATGTCCCAAGTCATCCTATTTAACCTTCCAAAGACCAAGGCTTACAAGCCAAGCCAATTAAGCATGTCAGTGGTGACCACTGGAAATAGTGTGAATAGGTTGATCATTACAAATGGCAATTCTCACTGCCATGTTTCATACTTTTATGTATGTTTGTTAAAATCCCTCCCTCATTGTCTAGCAATGGATCTCTCTGCTTTCCATTGCACAAATAAGATTGACATGATCATGTGTCTTTGTGCACTGGCTGTCAAATATGAGACTGGAATTTGGTGCCATTCAGACAAAGTTGTTGCTTGACTTCTGCAGACATGGCTGGTAATGGAGATGATGGTGCTAAATTTAAAGCACAGAGGTATGGTGTTGAGGAGTCCAGAATTTTTGTGGCACTCCTTATGAAACGCTACAGCCATAGGCTACTGCAGGGGGACTAAAGTGGTTCTCAATATAAGACTGAGGCTTGGAACAGAGTAGACAAGACTGCCTCCAGTGCAAACGTCATCCCACACACTGGGAAGAATTGCTCACCTCTGCAGTGATTACAAATGGCAAGACGTACCTCCTAAGCCAATGGCATGATGAGTTAGAACTGCTGGCATCCCTCAGTTGTGTAAGTATACTGACCCATCAACATTCAGTTATAAAGAATACAGTAGACAGCCAAGACTGGCATTCGTTATGTTTCAGGTTTCTTCTTCTTCTTCTTCTTCTTCTTCTTCTTCTTCTTCTTCTTCTTCTTCTTCTCTATTGCATGGTTGCTGAAGACATTGCAGAGAACTGGGAGGCCCATCAAGAGAGGTTAAATCTCTCCAAAGTGGTACTGGGTACGTATGCATGAGGTCTTACTGTAGGCCAAATAACTATTGTAATTATATGCAATATGGCAATAGTGAAATAAACAGGTATATATGTGATATCATAGCAGTGCAATTGATTGATGGTGCAACCGACTAAGATATTCTCAGCATACCTTTTTGTGGCAAACGTGTATAGACTGGATAATTATAAATGTATAGGTAGTGAAAGTATATAGTCATGTGACATGCCATGGATCTAATTCTCTTTCTCTCTCTCTTTTGTCTCACCCCCCCCCCCTCTCATTTTTTTGAGTATTTTCTATGGCATAAAAAAATGTTCTGTTGTCATACATTTCTGGTTACAAAAAATGGCATTCAGCACATAGAGGTAGACCAACCACTGAAGATCAGACTGTCATCCCGCCACAGACTGCAGTACAGACAACCTGCACTTCAGGGTCCCAACCTGCCCATGCTGACCCCACAACCCTTGCCCACCTGCCCCATCTGCATCAGGTAGCCCTGCCCCAGCGGCTTCTGCACTGGTACCCTCCAGGAGTAGTAGTAGTGGAGATGGTGATTTATCACTCAGCACTGGGCTGGTGGAGGATATCATGGAAAGGGCCCGTAGTGCCCAAATCAACCTTATAGAAAAGGTGCTTCATCATATTGCTAAGATGATGTCACATATTGCTAAGGCCACATTGAGAATTGACTCAGGAAACTGAGATAGGAGACAGTGATGACAGTTCTGAGGGTGAGAACTAGATTCTCACTGTTTTCAGGCTTGATGTGGGTGCAACTCCAATGTCTCCTACCTATCCCCAATCATGGTGTCACCCCAACCTTTTGTGTCCATCACCATCCCTGACTGGCTTGTGTGTCCTGTATGTCTGTGCCTGCTTCCTCACCTAACCTACCTACCTGACCCTCACATTCCTAAGCCCCTTTCTCAATATCCCTCTCTCTTTGAAAGGAAAAAAATAGACACATATCCCACAAAAAATAAAGGCTCATACATAGCTCTCCACTTCACCTGTATGTCTTCTTGACATACTTGATTTGGTACAATTGGCTCTATAAAATTATTCCCTTGGTATGGTGACATTCCAAATTCAGCAAATTCTGTCTACAGTTCTACATTTATGTTATGAAGAAATGGATAGCTATGGTTGTCCCCCACCACCCTCCTGAAGATTCATTTATTATTTCCCCCTGTATCCTCCCATCAGCTTGCTCCCCCACTTCACCACTTTCTTATCAACCCCTTTGTCACATGTTTAATCTGATCAAAAAAATAGAATCACACACAACACAGCACACATGACCAGAAATGGCTCATATGAAATCATTCACTTTTTGTCCTCAGGATTTGTGCAGATTTTGGTATCACACACCAATGCCAAGTGACGGTGAATGGCTGTTCATGTCCTATGGCAAAACCTGGTCAGTTGTTGGCATCACCCAAAGCAATCTGGTTATCCTCGTGCAAAGGTGCTTCAACATGCTGCACTATCAGTATACAGAGTCAAATCAGAATAAAGGCAATACTTGGTAAGAGTTACTCTAACAGTTCTTTGACTACTAGATGTAATAAAGTACAACTTTCTCTATGGAGGGGTGATATAAATCACTTCTCTGAAGATTGCTTTTTGGCCATAGCTTCAAGGGTTCGACTCCAGATGTATATCACATTATTTCTTACTGTGAAGTTATATTTCTATGATATGTTTCACAACATAAATCTTAATTTTTATGCAGTTATGACATTTAATGAACAAATTTTGAATACTGTTGCAAAAAACACTGCAAATATATCCACAGACATAAGAAGAATTAATAAACCTCCCTTATTTTACTCATGTCTTCATTAGGTTTTGTCTGTCCTACAGCTTCTTGATCCACAGTGTCATCACTGAACTGATACAGAACATGACTGATGAATACTGAGGACACACCAAATAAAGATGTGCATTAATGACCCATAATACCCCCCTTTCATATATCGCTGTCCATCTCTCTTTAGCTTCACCCCTTCTCTCTCACTCTTATGTACTCTTGACTATTCACTAGGCTAATGGATGTAAATTTAATCTTATGGAATTTTCATACCATCATTACTTTGCTGAAGGCCAGCACCTTCACCTTAAATTGCTCAGTGGGTTATCCCTGTCCCTTCAATGATCTGATTTTGATGTATACAAAATATAATTTCCTTAGTGGAGTGTTGAGATAATGATCGAGTCTATAAACTTAATTTTGCATCTTGACAATGGTTCATATCCAGCAGTAAGTCAAACTCTTATTGCCTGTTTTTATAAGTCTATTTCATGTGTATGTGTTACTGATGTATGTGTATAACCCCCTTCTGCTTTATCAGCTGTAGTCCTCAGCATTAGCATGAGGTCTTGCAACAAGCAAGTGTACTATGTGATGCTAAATTGCATTTCAGGTGTTATTGAAAAATGTGGTGAGTTTTTGTCATAGATCACATTGCCAATGTTAGGTTATATCAAATAGCAGTATGTGCACTGTGCTATAGTAAGACAGACTTAGGGTAACACACTGTGATACAGTTACTCTTCTATATCTGTCAGGCTGCTGGATATCATGTCAAGTGTAATGGAGGCTACAACTGATATACGTATAATGAGCACTGCTGCCTACCTAATGCCTTTATTGAACATGTTGCATCTCTTACAATGTGTGATTATAGCAATAACCCACACCTGGGTGTGGGTAATGCTGGATTTACCCACGGTTGGCGTGGTTTGGTCCCGAGGGCCGTGGGTAAATCCAGCTTTACCCACACCCAGAAGTGGGTTATTGCTATTATACAATGACATTATCTAAGAAAAAAAACAATTACTTTTCTTAAATAATGGCATTGTATAATGCCTCCTTGCTGCCCTTCCGCAGCTGTCTGGTATTCCGCGGCAGTTCTGATGTACTACGCATGCGTATGCCTACGCAGTACATCAGAGCTGCGGGCAAAAGCAATGGAGAAAGCAAGATCTCCGCTGCCTTTTACTGTTTCACTATGTTAAATGGTTTAACATAGCGAGACAGGTTTAAAATAAGCAACGGAGATTTCCGTTGCTTATTTTAAAGCTGCCTCGCTATGTTAAACCCATTTAACATAGCGAGACAGGTTTAAAAAAAAAGCAATGGAGAAAGCAAGATCTCCGTTGCTTTTTACACACTGTGTCGCTATGTTAAAGAAGTTTAACATAGCGAGACAGCTTTAAAAAAAGCAATGGAAATCTCCGTTGCTTTTTTAAACTTGTGTCGCTATGTTAAACTCCTTTAACATAGCGAGACAGTGTTTTAAAAAAGACTTATACTAATGGAAAAAGTCCGGGCGACCGGACCTTTTTCCATTAGTATAAGTCGATTTACAATGTGCATTCTGGCCAATCAGCATGCACGTTTTGGAATATTAATGGGGGGTCATGGTATAATGAAAGTTAATACAGCATGAGCCCCTTTGTGGTGAGCTAAGATAATCAACCTCTCTGTAAAGTTTCCTTTCTATTGCCAAAAGCTTCAAATCCTGATATTTTATTCAGTAATGCAATTTTCTCCATATTAATTATACTTGTGTCAGTGTGTCCTACATCTGTATCAACAAAGCGCCATCCTGATGTCACCATCATGTTTCCAATCTCCTACACATTCTTCAACCGGATGTATGTGGAAGTATTGGTTATTGTCATTGCTCCACCTACTCTATCCCTATATCAGTCACTTAATGGTACAGAGCAGGACATATTCTGAATGAGGAAGCAAGTAATAGAAACTCACCATAAATATATTCATAAATGTTGTTTAACACAAATCCTTATGTCTCTCTCCATATGGGTGCCCCCCATCACCATAACTCTCAACCTCTTAGCAAAAAATCTGGACAAAGCCAAAAATAATGGAGGACAATGCCCCTAAAAATGGGGACAAATTTTAAATATTGCTCTCATAAACTTAGAAAGTTGCTAGAATAAAAGGCATTGTATTAACATGCATTTTCTGAAGGATGTGAAGTCTAAAACTCAATACCAACCATTATTTAGTGCCTTCAGTCCTCACTGATTTGCCACAAAAATCAAAAAAGCCCACAATTTTATCAGGAACACACTATAATAAGAAGCAAAAATCTGGACATTCTATGAAAATCTGGACAGTAGAGAAGTATGTTCATCACCTGTTCTGGCTCATCACATTATAATGTAACATATTTAGTAGACTGATGGATGAAGTATCCATCATATTGTTTGGCTACTGTCCTTACTGTGAGGAAGCATAATGCCACACTTCACAAAACATCCTGACCTACACACATAGGTTATGTGCTGAGTCATAACAATTGTTTCAAAATACATACCATCCTTGTCATGTTTAACAAATTCTCCACACAACTAACTTGTGATTTCCCTTGAAGCATGGATGATATATAGTAGGTACTTCAGAGAGTCGATTATCCAAACTAATTGGGACCTAGGGTAGTTTGGATAATCAAACTGTTCAGATAATCAACATATAACTGAATCAGATTAACAAACTTCTAAAAATGTTTTTGATGAACATTAAAGAAGAAAAATAAAACAAATTTACTCTAGGTAGAAAACATTAAAGTATATTATTGTAGTACAAGCTCAAAAAACATGCACAAGTGAATACATATAACATTCACATGTTCAGACTTTATGATTTTTCCTACCCAAAAACTTTGGAAGGCTGCGTTTGGATAATTCATGTTTCAGATAATCAATGTTCAGATACTCAACTGCCTATTATATAAAGGTTTATTTTGTAGGCATTACTGACACAGTTTTGGCAATCAACATATTTAGCATAGTAATTCCTATGTAGTCTTACAGTCATGGTCAAAATTACTTATAATAATCACATTCTGACACCCTTTGTAAAATTATCTGCATAATGGACTTGAACCCTGCTTCACTTCTGTTTTTTTTTTTCATTTAGCTCACTGAGCTTACACATTGTGCCACCAAAAAAGTTAGGTGAGAGGTGGAATTTCTCCACTTGGTAATGTCCAAAGTGCTCACCACCTAATGCTGCACAATCAGGGAAGGTAAGTACAACAATTCATATTTAAATAAGCTTTGACCCTAACATGTCAAAGGTAGAGTCCAACATGCAAAGTATACATCTTCAAGGCATTGAGCAAGTATTGCCTTGACAAATGTTGTCATCATGTGTTCTGCATTTTGTCACAATCAGGTCATTTTCCCTCTGCTCCTTATTTGTGTAAAGGTTGAGAGGGAGCACCACTGAACACTGATATTTCACATTCCAAGTTCAATATCTAAAAGTACAATCACACATGCAGTAATAGTTTGCCAACATCTGTACAAACAAGTTTCTCTGCACTGTGCTTTAGGGAGAGATTTTGAACAAATAGAAGTATTGTTACTGGATGTTATTACTTTATTACATGGAGATGGCTTACTGTACTCAAGTGAACTGCAGTGAACTGTATGGTTGACTGAACACTTCATTCTGTACAGTTAGGTCCACATTGCAGCACTTAAACTTGCAGATCATATACAACCATATGGAGCCTTGCCACACATACTTCATCATTACTTAGCCCTAATGATATACAACCACATACAACCTTGGCACACATACTTTGTCATTACTTACCCTAAGATATACAACCACATAGAGCCTTGACACACATACTTCATCATTACTTAGCCCTACTGCTCTGGAACATTAAGGATTGTCTTGTATTGACAAAGCACATTGCCCATGCATGAGCACATATCATTGCTGATATCACTACCATTCACTGAGGTTTACATACCATCATCCTAACCTGATGAGGCATGAATGCTTCACTGTCCATCCTGTGTTTCAGAAGTTTGTGTGTCTCATCTACTCAATATGTAAAAGAGGTACATGTCAGTCTCAGTTCTGCGATGTATGTTAATGACAGCATAGCTGACCTATGTCCGCAGTATGTATTTATTATTGATCAGAAGATTGCCCTTACCCCTTCATATCAACAAATATGACTCTGCACAAAAACATCATCATGATATCTTCCCTGATACAGAATGAGAAACTAATCCTATCTACACTGAACTATCACACTGTAGAAGTCAGACTTCTTAGATGGTGCTTGCATTAAATACTGTGTCTCCTAGATTGTATAACAAAATAGGATGTTCCAACCTCACAAGAGGCAGTGTGTGTGTGTGCGCGTGCGCGCGCACGTGTGTGTGTGTGTGTGTGTGTGTGTGTGTGTGTGTGTGTGTGTGTGTGTGTGTGTGTGTGTGTGTATGACCTTATGCACTGTCAGTATCATTTAACTAACAGTCTGGAAAAACATTTACACTGGGGATGAGCCCACATCAGTCAGACCCTTCTCCCAACATCATCTTCTCTGAAACACAATGAAGTTATCCTCTATAAAATGCATGATCATAGTATAGAAGTCAGAATTCTGTGGTGGTACATATGTTATGTACTGTGTCCTATGAATTGTCTAACTAGATAGATCGAGGGTTCTCATGTCACAACAGTCAACTTGTGAGCATGTGGGGTTGTGTAGAGAGTCATATAAGTATCACCTTACCTTACATACTGCTGGCCTCACTGAACTAGCACTGCAGGGTGAGTCCACATTAATGTCAGACCCTTCTCTAACATCACCTTGTCTGCAACATAATACTTATGTCATCCTCTATAAAGTGTACTCTGATACTACATAGGTTAGATTGCTGTGGTGGTGCTTGCATTAAGTACTGTGTCTTGTAGATTGTGTAACTAGAGATGTAGGTCTTTCTAATCTCACAACAGTTAACTTGGGTGCATGTGATGGTGGATCCATAGCATCACTGGAGGATCAATTCAACAGCTGTGTTTATTTGAGTCTCACTCCTGAGAAAATTTACATCATCAGATGAATCCCACATCCCTTATTCTGTCTGTCCACAAACACATACAATCTGCAACACACTGATGAGGAGGTCATCTTTTCAAAGATGCACTCTTACAGAACTAAAGTAAGACCTCTCCTCTGGCTCATGCAAGTAATGCACTTGCATGTAGATTATGTTAGTAGATGGGTAGGGAGTTCAAAAACAGCAGTAAGACTCTCCTGACTGTGTGTATATGAACATTAACAGATGTAGAACTGTCTTACACATCTTGGTACTGACATTTAGAATCCCACTTGACTATAGAAGTCATTTTGCAGACAGACATCTCCTTTGCAAGACACAGCTGATGTCATCCCTTCAAAGATGCAGTGTGACTCACATGCAGTCAGACTTCTTCTGTGGCATGTGTCTATAACAGACTTGAATGTAGATTGTGTCTTTAGATAGGTAAGGAGTTTGAATAGAGGACTGAATATCTTCTGTGACTGTGTGTGTTTCTCCGTCTTTCTGTACAGAACAGGCTGCAAGTGTATATATGATGTATATCTATGCAGTGTGCTTGTGCTATGTGATCACTTTTTAGCAGAAACATTGATGTAATATACAATGTCATAGACTGAAATGTGCAGTGTCACAGTTATAAAATAAATCTCGAGTGGTACTTGTGTTTCAGCACATCTTCAGTAGCTTGTGATGTTGGATATACAGTTCAAATCCCCATGTCACTGCTAACACTCAAAGTACATGCTGCTAACAGTGTTGTCACCATCATGTGTAGATGTCGTTTCCTCTTATAAAAGGTTATTCTAATTTACATTTTGAAATGATGTATTGAAGACTGATGCTGTTGTTTGATTGGATTGTCCTTCCATACCAGTTGTAGTGAGACATTTCCTCACCACTGATGACATAAGATGATATAATGTATCTTGTTCCATAAGTAAAGCATGTGTTCCAATACAGGATTATATTCAAATTGGACATAATTGCTGTTCTACCATCACAGTGACAGCAGGGGACTACAGGTGTTTCTGGGTATACCTAGCAACAGGCAATGTTGTCTGACATACTGCAAGAATCTTTTTAAGTAATTACAGGGGCACATATTCTTTGATTCGTTAACATGCTGTAATTCTTTCACATAACCACACATATAACAACTGGCAATGCACTTATACCATGGCACATTCAGTGATCCCACTATTGTGTTGATTTTTCACAATGCTAAGGCATGTGTTCCAAAGCAGAGCTGAATGACTGTAATCATCTGTGTCCTTAACTGTTCTGCAGGTATAACATCCCCGAGTTGTAATGTGTACATATAGAGTGGCAGAAGCCTTCTCCATCCATTTTATCAGATACAAAATTATGGGCAAATAAAATACATCTGATTTAATGACTTCACATAGGTGGAATTCAGCTGTGATAACAGTTCCACTGTGGCACATGTCATTCATAGCCATATTGTTAGTTGGAGGAGTTGTACAGCTTGATGTCCAGTTCTAGCATAGGGAATCATTTTGTGTAAACATACTGATGTCATACAACAACCATTACATCACATCAGTATTATACCGATATAGATCTTTGGATTTCATGACAGTAGAAATTTATTATACCAATGTCATGGTGAGAGTGCTACTGTAGCACTTGCATTGAACACTGCTTTGTACATGAGTGTGCTCCTTTCATGGGTGGTATATGTACAAAAACACAGAGAAACTTTCCTTGACCAATGACCATTGCTATAGGACTGATCACAATTCTGTGCATGTGAGCTTAGTCACTAAATTAAGAAGTAAATCCAAAAGAACCAAAGCAAGCCAAGCAAAATAAACTCCACGTATGAAGGAGGCCAAACTGGATGAACTAGAGAACAGCTTCATTAAGCAACAAAGTAAAATAAATCAAGCGCTTTCGCCAGGTAAAAACCTGGCTTTCTCAAGATGAAACATAATACAACTGAAGTGCTTAAATACTTGTGTAATTGATCACATGATTTCTAATTGATATACTAAACATTCAGTTGAATTAAATTAAATTAAAATGCCCTCACTTAATGCATAAATCTCCTATGTGAGCATAAATAGTGCTTATAATAAATCTTAGAATCTTTAAAAAACTTTTAAAAATTACTAAAAACCACTAAGATAATAAATTTACAAAAAATATATGTAAATAAAAATACAAACGTATAAATATAATACAAAACAATTGTAAATTCTGATTATAAAATTCATAAAATTCATAGCCTAGCTTTTCTTAATTTAAGCACGCTGGATATACTAGTATTTTCATTAAGACCCGGAGGTCTTGCAGCATTAAGTCTGAGTTGCCATAAAAGCTCTCTATATTCAAGGCGTGTTTCCCAGTCACCTCCCCTAGCATCCTGTGTTACCTGCTCAAGAACCATGAACTTGAGTTGCCTATTGGGGCAAAAAGCTAAGTGTTTGAAAAAAGCATTTGTGTCTTTCTTTTTGAGAATATCGTATTGGTGCTCGTAAATTCTTTTCCTAAGTGTTCTCTCGGTTTTTCCTATGTAAAAACTGAGACATTGTGTGCATAATCCTATATATACAACCCCTTTTGCCCCACAGTTATAATAATGGTCAGCATCAAATCTGAATTTCCGGGATGGAAGATAAAAGGAACTATCATTTATAACAAAGGTACACTGCTTACATGCCCCACATTTGTAGGTGCCAAATTTTGATAGACAATGCCCCGAGTCTAAAAAATGTCTTCTTTCAAATAAGCCTTTTAAATTAACATCCCTTCTTTTCACAAAATTAGGGTGTTCCTGCACTATATCCTTAAAATCATCATGTAATGTCAGTACTGGCCAATATTTAGACACTATATGTTCCACTTGGTGTGTGTCTTCTGAAAATGTATGAATAAAACTATTGTGCGGGTTGAATTGTTCAATTTGTTCAGTCTGTTCAACCCTTTGCAGACCAATACCTAGCAACGGAAAATATTTAGATGGTCTGTTATCAATCACTTCCTGAGCCAGGTTATTAACTAAATGGGTTGGATAACCCCTTTCATAAAAAAGTTTTTTTAGAAAATTTATTTCTTCTAAAAAATATTGGTTAGTACTGCACATCTTGGATGCACGAATAAACTGCCCCTTCACTAAACCCTTCTTCTGGTGGAAGGGATGGCCGCTGTTAAAATATAAAAATGAATTAGAAAAAGTGGCTTTCCTATATAATTTGGACTGAAAAGTATGGTTACAATGGTCCTTCAATATTGATACATCCAGATAGTTGAGCTTATCTTTGCTAACATTGTGGGTAAAAGATAAAAAAATATGTAGCGGAATTTATGTACCTCATAAACTCCAAAAAACCAGCCAAAGTTCCATTCCATAATAAACAAATATCATCAAGATAACGTTGATAGTGAACTATTTGTTGTGCCCAGTGCGTAGAAAATATAACATTTTTCTCCCAGTGGTATAAAACTATATTAGCGTATAATGAGGCGCAGGCAGCGCCCATCGCCACGCCCTTTTTCTGTTTGAATAATTCACCATTGAAATAAAGGAAGTTGTTTTCAAGGACAACTTCCATAAGTTCTACAATTAAACTAGTAATGTTAGAACTAAGGCCTGATTCAGAGGCCAAAATGTCATTAAACCACTCTAATCCAATGGAATGAGGGATACTGGGGAATAGTTCTACAATATCAATAGTTATCATGAGTAAGTCAGGATTGAATAGCCTTTGTTCAAGGCCTTTAAGAAAGTCCCAAGAATCCTTGCATATGTATTGTAGTGAGGAAGAAAATTTCTTTGTAATGTGATGAATGAACTTACCCATTGGTTCTGTGATGTGATCAATTACACAAGTATTTAAGCACTTCAGTTGTATTATGTTTCATCTTGAGAAAGTCAGGTATTTACCTGGTGAAAGCGCTTGATTTATTTTACTTTGTTGCTTAATAAAGCTGTTCTCTAGTTCATCCAGTTTGGCCTCCTTCATACGTGGAGTTTATTTTGCTTAGTCACTAAATTGCCATCAGTCTGAAATGCTGATATGATATTCATTATCAGGGATCCTTTCTTGATCCACACATTCATTTCAGCTGTTTGTGACAGTATCCCATTGCTACCTCCTGTGGCAGATGCAGACGATACATAGATCTATGGAATACATTGCATCATAGTGTAGTGTTTGCATCTGATCTTACCTGTCTGCATGATAATTGTGTCAGGCAGGAGTGTCTTAGGTATGGCTATTATGTATGTCACACTCTGCTCCCACATTTGTAACAGCACATACTCACCTACCTATGGGATGCATATCCATTAGAATACTAAAGTGCATAACTTCTTTTAAGGGTGATCCTCATACATGTTTTATGTCTATTTCTTTGGAATATGTAGTTAATACACAGCTCAGTGGTAACATTGATGGCATTGGTTAGGTTCTTGCAAAAGGCTTTTGAACCATTCATATTTTTCAGCATGTTATATTGAGAAAATACACAGTATGCAAATATCCCCTATTTACTGTCCTTGCTGTCACTTCAACTCAGCATGTTAGTGTCACTTATGGCTCATTTAATCCTATGTTATAATGTTACTTTGTGTAACAGTCACATCCTATGATATCATTTTTACTTCTATTTGCCTATATTTGCTCAGGAAGTGTGACCACCATTAATTATTACAATATACATATTGCACCATTTTATTATTACAAAATTGTCTTTTTGACATAAGCACCTTTAAATGAATTACCTTGGTACAATTTGAACATTTACCCTCTCATCTTATATGTTTCTGTATGTATCTCTTTACTTTCTGTGCACATTGTCCTCAGTATACTTTTCTTGTCTGGTAACCCATGTACTCTAGTCACCCTTGGCATTTACCTTTCCCTCTTACTTATCACTGTATTTATATGTTTGAAATACATGCACAGCACACCTTCCCTCCCTGGTACAGCTTGCATTATTTGCCCTGTATAGCTCATTGTGCTGTCCATGCGAGCATGTTTAACAGGTTTGCCCATAGGCAAGCCTCTTTGATTATAGTTCAACAAATTTTCATGACCAACAGCACTGTTGCTGGCCATGAAAACATTCTTGTATTTGTGTAGGTATAATGAGCAGCACTCGTATGCGATTAGCACTGCTGCTGATCACACTAGTATGTAAACATTGTATACACTTTTAGCAAAATGTGCACGATTGCTCATGAATTTTGGGGTATACTTATTGCATTGCAATTAAAATATTCTTTATAGCTATTGTGCTGTCCAAATGCATAATATTTATATCAGGCCCTTCTAACACATAGTTACATGCAATATAAAAGCTGAATTTATATGTAGTTAAACTTACAGGTTCATTAGTGTTTTAGTTTTCAAGTACCTGTTTTTTAGTTAACAAGACTTTTTAAACACAAAAGTAGGAATTTGATTCATTAAGTTTGTTAGAGCAAAAACATTTCCTTTTAATAGTATCCAATTATTAAGATGTGACCTTTGATACTACTGCTATGATACTACTGCTATCAACTGATACCTGTAAAACAAAACCATTGCTATATTCATAGTTTGTATCGCTCTGAAGCTTTTGGACAAGACTTCCCTATAAAATAGATGGCATCTGGCCAGTCATTCTTTTAAACTGAATTTTTCTGCTATCTCCCTCATACATTTTATCACAAACCTTTCTATTAATTTTTTCAGCACCTTGTAAAAAAGGTCATTGTCAGTAGTTAACCTGAATAATCTTATCATTTGTCCATGCGGTATATTGTTCTTAAAATGAGAATGTCCCATAAAATAGCACAAATAGTTATTAACAAAACAAGGTTGTCTAAATATCCTGCTACTGAACTTCTTATTTTCCTGATTGCAAGTGACTATGATATCTAAATAACTAATACTTGTACCTGCAAAACCTAGAGTAAATGCCTGCTTCGGTTCAATGACAGTACCACCCCATATGAAAAAATAAATCATCAACAAACTTGTTCTAATATAAAACATTTACAGAGTAGCATGGAATCCTCAGTAAAATATTTATATCCCACCACCCTAACACTAAGATGGCAAATGAAGGAGCAGGTGTGGCTTCTATCACTACTTAGTTGTTGATAATAAATGCCATTAAAATAAAGAAATTATTTTCAAGTATAATCTCCATCAATAATCAGAAAGTATTGATGCCATGGTTTGTAAAAATGCTATAATGTGATGACTATAATGTAAGAAAATAAATTTCTCTGCCAGTGGAATATTTGTGAATAAGGGATAATTGTCCAATGTAAACATTGTTTCTTGTTCTGAAAACTGATACTGTCTTAATAAATCTAAAAGTTCCAAGAAGCCTTTAAATAGAAAGACATTTTCCATTGTACAACAGGGTTAAAAACAGTATTCAAAAATACTGAAATGATTTCAGTGATATTGCCTTGCACTGAAATAATAGGTCTAAAAAGTAGAGGAAATTTGTTGGAATGCAATTTTAGTATACCAAAAGGTACGACAATTTAGGAGATTCTACTACCATAAAATGGTACAAACTAGTTGCAATCCTACCTTCTACCAACAAATCGACTACAAATGGTTTATTTATTTATTTATTTATTTATTTGGCATTTGTTTACAGGAATGGTCCAGCTTGGTCAAAAAGAATTTGATTTCAGCGGAGGCTCAGGAAGAAAAGCTCCAAATACAGACTTTATGGTACAAACAGTATACAGTAACAGTACAGTAAAACAATACAGTGAAATACAGTAGAAAGGTACAGATGACTCAGTATTTTAAAAACTGATGGAGTGTTATGTATATACATATGAACAGAACATGTTATGCAGACGTTATAAATAATTATTCATACATTATAGAAATTATATATTTTTTTTTTCATTAGTGTTAGGAAATTGAGATGCAATTTCAAAGTTGGATAGACAGGGAAAAAGCAAAATTGCTGGAAAGGAGGGAGGGGTTGTAAGAAATGGGAATATCTGAGGACTGTCTGCTTATCTAGGTAGTGTTTGTTGGAGTTAAAGAAGAGGAGGACAGAGAGCTGGATGGGAGAGTGAGTAGAGGTGGTGGAAAGGGTGAGATTAGCCAGAAGGAAAAATGGGCACAGCCAAGAGTTGTATAGATGCTGTTTTAGGGAAGTTTTGAAATATTTTAGATCTGGAGTATTTTTGGTAAATAGTGGGAATGAGTTACACACGTTGGCGACAAAGTGAGAGTATAGGCTTTGTTCTGGTAGTTTGGATGCTATGGAGATGTGGAGGAATTTTTGAACCTGAGGTCTTTGTTGGGGTTGTATGGTTTGATTGTGTTTGTCAGAGCTGGGAAGGCTAGGGGTTCATGGATTATGTTGTGCAGCATTATGCGTTGGATATAGAGGAGGTGATTGGGGAATTCTAGCCAGTTTAGCGTTTGTAATGGCCTACAATGATGTGTGCAAGTTTTTGAGTTGGTGGAAAACTTTGCCACTTTGTTGTAGCACTGCTCCATTTTGGATCTAATGGAGATCTATAGATTAGAGAGAATAGAGGCATCATATAATAGGGAAGGTAAAGAGAAGGTTTTGGCAAGAGTGATCTTGGTTGATGTGTAAAGGGAGTCTTTGTCTCTATAGAGAATGCTTAATCTCTGGTGGGTTTTCTTTATGTTTTGTTGGACATGGTGGTTGAACTTTAATTGATCATCTATAATAACACCTGGCAATTTACTGTGGTGGACTATTTCAATAATGGTATTGACACTCGTCTAGTCAGGATGTAATAAACGAGTCTTTGTGGGTTCTGTTCAAGCACCTTTATTATGTGCAAACACATCAAGTTTGAAGCTTACTAACTTTAACTTAGGTAACTTATATACAAACTAGCTACATCCATTCTTATATGCTCACTGTCTGGCTGCACTGAGTATAGCACGTGCTTGCTGTTCATATATGCATGTTCAGTCCTTAATATACTTTATTTATTTATTTATTTAAGTTTGATGATCAGGGAAGTCCACTGGGCCAAGAAGAGCCTATTTTCAGTGGAGGCCTGGGGAGAAAAGCTCCACAAAAATTGCAAGTTACATTTCACATGTTACAAAAGGACATAGTTCAGACAGCTAATTAAACATTCACAGGTAAGCTCCATGATATTTGCAATTGGCTTGTCACAATGTTACAAAAATGAAAAGACATAATTCAATACAGAAATTTCAACATTTACATAAAGTGAATATTTTTGTTATAAACTCAATAGTAGGTTTAACATTTCAAAATATATAGCTACTGGCCATTAGTAGATTAGGAAAATATTATGCATGGAGAGGGTAATAGTATAATTGAGATTGGAGAGTATAGTACAATAGATATTAGAGATACAATTAGTTTTTGGTAGGGGAGGGATTGTTTTGGATGGGATGAAGTAATAGTAGAGGTAGTTGGATGAGTCAGTGTAAGGTGGAATGAGGGGGGGGGTTAAGTTGGAGCATGGCAAGGGTATTCCCATTTGGAAGAAAGATGAGAGAGTAGCTGAGATTTTAAATTTGTATGGTTAGGTAGGTTGCATAGGTGTGTGGGGAGACAGTTCCACTGTTTAGCTAGGGAGTGGAACAGCAGTAGATGGCCAAGGAGGTTGTGCAGGTTTGTGGACCTGAAGAAGATTTTGGTTTTTGGATCTGAGTGAGTGGTTGGGAATGTAAGGTTTTAAGGAAGTAGCGAGATCTGGGCAGTTGGCAGGTTTGAAGATGAGCTTGTGGAACATGGTGAGGTGTAGGTAACTGAGGCAGTTGGGTAGTTCAAGCCAGTTGAGGGTGAGGAGGGAATGGCAGTGGTGGGATAAGTTTTTTGAATTGGTTGCAAATTTGGAGATCTTGTGGTAGCAAGATTCAAGTTTGGACCAAGGGCTAAGATGGAGATTGGTGAAAAGAGGGGCACCATACATAAGGGAGGGGAGCAAGAAGGTGGATGCATGAGTTTGATGGCTAGAGGGGCTTAGGAAGCGGTTATGCCTGTAGAGGAGCCCTAACTTTTGGTGCGTTTTCTTGAGTGTGGAGCGGATGTGGGTGTCAAATTTTAGTTCTTTATCAATAATGATGCCAAGAAGCTTGGTGTTGGGAAAGATTTCAAGGAGGGTGTTATTTTGGCTCTGTATGGTGAATGTGGATTTGTCAATGGAGTTTTTGGTAGGGGAAAAAACATTAGTTTGGTTTTATTTGCATTTAGTGCCATATGGTTAGACTGCATCCAGGTTTCTGTTTTGGAGAAGGATAGTTGGGTTTTTGCAAGGATCTTGGAGGGGGAGAAGGCTGAGCAGATGATTGTTGAGTCATCTGCATATTGGATGATAGATGAGTCTGGGATGGATTGGTGAAAGTTGTTAATGAATAGGTTGAAGAGAAGAGGGCCAAGAACCGAACCTTGTTGGACACCTGTGGGTGTGGGAAGGAAGAGGGAGGTTGAAGTTTTCCATTGGACAGCTTGTTGGCGGTTGGACAAGTAGCTGGAAAATCAGACAATGGTGGTGGGAGAGATGTGTAGGGTGGAGAGTTGGGATATAAGTAGGGTGTGTGAGATGGTGTCAAAGGTCTTTGACAGATCTAGGAATAGTGTGGATACAAACTTGCCCGAGTCATGTTTGAGGTTTATGGTTTCAAAAAAGGAAATAAGGGCAGTCATGTTGCTGTGGTCAGGGTGGAAGCCGTGTTGGGTGGGGGAGAGGAGATTGTTTATTGTTAGGTGTGCCATGAGTTGTGCTTGTATTGTTTTCTCTAGTGTTTTAGAAAGAGGGGAAAGGATGACAATAGGCCTGAAGTATGTGGTATCAGTAATTTTGCCACCTTTGTGGAGGAGGATAATGTAAGCATGGCGCCAGATAGAAGGAATGTATGATTCTTGTATGGCTCTATTTATAAGAATAGAGATGGGACAGGCAATGCTGTCTGCAGATTGTTTGAGGAAGGTGGGTGGAAGGTTGTCGGGTCCATTGCGACAGGGTTTGAGGAGAAGTCTTTTTATAGTGCTTGTGGCGATGGGCTTGAGGCAGAAGGATGTGGAGGAAAGTTGATGACTGGGGTGGTGGTTAGGGCAGGAGGGGGTGGTAGTGGAGAAGGGGGGTGGGAAGGAGGCTGATAGTTTAGCTATGCAGTCTATGAAGAATGAGTTGAACTGGCTGTCTGTTTCAAGGATGGAGAAGTTGGGGTCTGGGCAGGGGTTTTCCTTGTTGCCAGGATGCAGCATGGATAAGATGGAGTCACAGAATTTTTTGGGATTTGTTGAGTGCAAGGACTGAAGTTTGGAGTAGTGGGCTTTGTGGTCTTTAATTATTAGTTTTTTTGCGGAGTTTCGTAGCTGCTTATACTGTATACTTCTTAAAGACAAAGCACACACACACTCTGTTCTACATCGTCCCTCTTTGAGAAATAGATCATGCAATGCTGAGAATATAAGTTGACATGCATACAATACAAATAGCTCTTTGTCATGCAATTATACAGAACTAGGTACATATATAGTTATGTCCAGGTCGCTGTGTATTTCACACTAGGTCTGGAAGTATGACCAAATCGTTTCACATAAAACTGAGAATTAGACTTAGCAACTGGAATTGTCTCTGCTGGATGTTCAGTCTTAGGAATATCAGGAAAATCCTCAGGAATGGAAGTAGATGTTAAGACATGTTCTGGAACAGGAACATTGTCTGGATTGCTCTGAGATCTAGAGTCTGTATCACAGGAACAATGCCGCGATAATGACTTTGGTACAGGAAGATGTCTGCGATTTCTCCTGTACTCCACACTCTTAGATATTATGAAGTAGGATCTCGACTTGGTACATATACCTGTTACTGGACCAATCTGGTCTAAACCTTTCACCATTTGTATCCCCACTGCCTCTCCTTCTTTCAATGGACAAAGAAATCTGCTCGATTTATCATAACTGGACTTCTGGAAAGAATGCAATTGGGTTCTGTTGGTTTTGTTTTTAGCTTTATGCCTCAATAAACTGGAGCTAATAGGCAGTGTCATTCTGGTTTGCCTGGATAGAAGTCTCTGAGCAGGTGAGCCAAGTATATTGTCATGGGGTATGTTCCTGAGATTAAGTAAATTCAAAAAGACATCAGCTTTATCACACTTTGACCTTTCAATTAATTGCTTTTCACTCTGCACTGTACGTACAGCTAGTCCATTTGACTGTGGATATTCCAGACTACTAATAACATGTACAAAGTCACATTCTCTTGCAAATTTCTGAAACAACTGACTAGTAAATTGAATACCCATTGTCAGAAATAACTTTGTGTGGACTACCATGGACTGAGAAATGACATTTTAAGTTAGTAATAACAGCAGTGGATATTAGATTAAGTAGTAAATCAATCTCACACCAGTTTAATTAAGAGTCTACCAGTACTAAGTAATGCTGATTGTTCCACTCGAATATGTCAGTGGCTACTGTTGACCAAGATAATTCAGGAACTTGACTTAGCTGAAGTGGTTCTCTTTGCAAATGTGGTTTAGTACTATTGCATACTGAACAAGAAGAAAGTACTTTATCGATGTCTTTCACTAGTGAAGACCAAAATACTAGTTATCTCACCCTTTTATTGGTAGATTCAGAACCTGGGTGACCATGATGCAAAATCTGGATATATTCATGTTGTAAGGAAGCAGGAACAACAATTTTAGGACCTTTGAAAATAATGCCATCTTGCATCAAGATCTCATCTCTGTAAGGAAAACAAGTTTGCACTTCAGGTGGTACACTAGATTGCTTTGATGGCCATCCAACATTAATGTAGTGGTTCAGCTTTTGCAAAACTGGTTCAGTCTTTGTATGATCTCTCATCTCATCAAGTCTCATGGTAGAAAAATTACACACTGTCATAACATCAAAGTCAAAATTCTCTTCATCAGGCTGTTCCATTGATTTCTGGGCAATCTAGGCAAGGTATCAACCAGTTAAAGAAGTTTGCCTTTTATATAGACCACTTTGAAGTTGTACTTCTATAATTTCAGCATCATTCTTTGTAATCTTGCTGGAGCTGAAAGCATAGGCTTCTTTAAAATAGTAACTAGAGGTTGGTGTTCAGTTTCAATCTGAATAGATCAACCATAGATAGAGTCATGAAATTTTAAACATGCAAATACTATTGCCGAAAGTTATTTCTCAGCTTGAGCATACTGGATCTCAGTTTGTGTAAGTGTTCTAGATACATAGTCAAGTGGTCTGCCTTCCTGAAGAATAACTGTGCCAAGACCAAACTTTGAAGCATCACAGGAAAGAGTGACTGGTACATTGACATCATAATACCTTAATGTAGGTGGGGTGGCAATTTTCTGCTTAAGGTCTTCAAATGCCTTCTGGTGCTGTTCCAACCATGACCATGTAACATTTTTGCGGAACAGCTCTCTTAAAGGTGCTGTCAACTTGCTGAAGTCTGGTATGAACTTGCCTAAATAGTTGACTATGCCAAGGAAACACTGTAGAGCTTGAATATTATCTGGTGCTGATATCTCAAGAATAGCTGCTTGCTTGGATAGGTCTGGTCTTAAGTCAGTGCTGGTAAATAAATGACCTACATATGCAAATTCTGGTAGTCTGAATTTACACTTCAGAGGATTGAGCTTTAAGTTTACTTCATGTGCTCTGTCTAGAACTTTCTTAAGGTTTCTGTCATGCTCTGCTTCACCATTGCTTCCAACCAATAAATCATCAACTATTATGTTACAAGGATAACCTGAAAAAAATTGCTCCATTGCACACTGGAAGACTTCACTTGCAGAATTTATTCCAAATGGCATCCTCAGGAATCTATATCTGCCAAATGGGGTACCGAAAGTGGTTAATAATGAGAATTTGCAATCAAGTATCACTTGTCAAAATGAGCTTTTTGCATCCAAGACAGAAAAACAGTGGCATTCGGCATTAGAGCTGTGACCTCTTCGACTGTACGCATTGGATGATGTGGTCTCTTCAATGCTTTGTTTAAATCTCTTGGGTCAATACATATTCTGATTTCATCGGAGTTTTTTTTGTGAGTTGCTACCATAGACGATACCCATTCAGTTGGTTCTGTGACTGGACAAATCATACCTTGCGGCACCATTTTATCCAGTTGAGCTTTGACTTTATCCTACATAGCTCATGAAACTTTTCTTGCTGGTCTGACCACTGGACTGACCTCTCGGTCTGTCTTCATAGAATACACAATGGGAAGTTTGTCCAACTTGTCATCAAAAACATCAGCATACTCTGAGAAAATGGCTTCAGAAAAACTGGAACTAGGATATGCGCTTATATGATGAACTTCTTTGGTAATAGAAAGCAGATTCATTCTCAAACTGTCTCTGAGACCCAATAATGACTACACAGGTCTACAGACTACATAGAATACAAACTGTAACAGTTCTTAGCCAAATAACATGAAAGCACTACTCTGCCTTTGGTTTGAATTCCTTCACCTCCATAAGCAACAAGTTTCGCACTACTGGTCACATTGAGTTGTTCGTTAGTTCTCACCTTAGCAAATGTGTCTGCTGATACAACATTACACTTTGAACCAGTGTCTACTTTGAGTTTGGTGGATTTACCATTGATTTAGACAGTACAAAATACTTCGCTCTTTGCCAATAAATTCACTGCATCAACTTTTCACCAATTACTGATACACCATCTACATAGAAAGTGAAGTTGCAGTCTACTTGACTGATTTGCTTCTTTGAGTGACCCTTCTTTATAACTTTGTGGGGTTTACTTAATTTGCAACATTTTTGAAAATGATTCCATTTTTTATACTTGTGACATTGCTGACCAAATGGTAATCATTTCTCTTTTTTAGCACCACACTTGCAACAGTTAACAATAAAGCTGGATTTGGGTTTTGCTGACTCACACTTGTACTGCACTGAGCGTGCTCCTTTCTAAGAACTTGCTGGAAAACTATGTGGTTTCCCTGGTGAACCAGCAGAGGCTGCGGCTGTCATGTGCTTAGGCCTGCTTCTGTTTACCACATGTTGCATGCTCTCTGCATTTGCTCTGGAGCCTGCTGAAACCATGCTGGTGTCACTTGCAAGCATACTTGTGTGCCTTTCTGTAACTTCATGGATTTGACAAATCTCAATGGCTTTACTCAATGTTAAATCACCATCATAAAGCAAAATCTTTCTCACAGCAGCACTATTACTACCACACACAAGCCTGTCCTTTATTAACTCATCTTTTAAGTCACCAAACTGACACATTTTAGCTTTGTTTCTCAACTCAGTAACATAAGCTGCAAAAGGTTCCCCTGGTTTCTGATCTCTTGTGTAAAACAAATGCCTCTCTAATGTAATATTTGTCTGGGTGTTGCACATTTCCCTGAATTTGCACTTCAAACTCTCTGGGTCTTCCCTTGATTTGGCCTGTACAACAATATGATGATTTTCACCTTCTCCATCATATACTGCTGGTGCATACAGAAATGAATGCTCTCTTTCAATGGCCTCTGATCCAGCTAGGTTTAACAAAATGAATTCCCTATCTTTGTCAGAATCATCTGTTTGCATAAAATATCATACTCTTGCTCAAATTAGGGTTGCCACCTTTCACTGTGGCTAAAACCGGAAGGTCACACCCTTCACATCACCAGTAACCACGCCCAACCTGATCCCTCTCCTGCCCACGTTCTGTCCATTTTATAATGTCACCATGACATCGCCTGAGGGGAATGCCCTCTTTTTTCCATTCCTGATGCTTGATTTTGGCTGAATTACTATGCCTTTCTGTAAAAAAGCATAGTAAATCAGCCGATTTACAAACTTTGATAGTCTATTTACTTTTTTGAAACAGAATACCGGAGTGTGTACAGTGTTTTCTGGACTACCGGAGAATCAATTTGATTTCTGGATAGTCCAGAAAAAAAATGGAGGAATAACAACCCTAGCTCAAATATTCTCCGGTTCTCTGTAATATTCTGATCAAATACAAGTGGTGAGGGCTTTCGAAATCTGTCTTCCATATTAACACATGCCAGTGAAGGGTTTTGCAAATATGTACAAACACACATAAGCCAGTAATTTATGCCAGTATTTGTAACTTTGCTCAATAGCACAACAAGCCTCTGAATAACTGAACTTTGTGAAATAAGTCTCTCAGGCACTGTAATACTCTCAAAATTGCTGTACTGCAAGAAATCACCTCATTAGTGAAAGAAACATTTCAAATAACTGCACTGTGTGAATGAACTGGCAGAAGAAGTTCAGAGTAAAACATTTCGAAGTACACAGCACACTAAAACATCCCCCCAAATTAGTGGTACCTTGCTAGATAATTCATTACAGTGCAAAAAACACTCTGTAATGGTGGCACTTTGTGACTAGACACACCCAGCACAAGAAACTTTTCGAAATGGCTGAATTTTGACTGTACTTCACTAAATAGTTGCACTTTTCATACAAATAAACTCTTTGGAATACATGCATAGTAATAAGCACACACTGTAAGCACTTTTACACATGTTGAGATACTTCAAATAACTCTAGTTATGCCCTTGATACAATATGAAGTCATAGTTATGCCAAAACACAGCACTTTGCCTGAAAGCATGCAGCTGCCTAACTTTATTTATGCTTAATGTGCCCTTTTTGCCCTTATCATATTTGCTTGGCTCATTTAATCTCTTTTCATACCCATTGTACTTCTCTTTTGCTTGTTTTACTCTAAACATGCTCATTTTGCTTTAAACATACTCGTTTTGTTTTTCTGATAATCGTTTTAACAAAGATCTTAATCTTAAACATTTTGTTTAATTAATAAACCTTTTTTGCCCTCACTTGTCTAATAATGCAGTTTGTAATCCTCAGTTTTATATTTTTTTTATAAACTAAACTGTTTGTGCAAGTTTTTATTACCTTTGTTTTTTTTCTGGCCTTTTTTCATGCTCGTTTCTCTTAGTTTACCTTCACTGTTAACCCTGCACC
Source organism: Protopterus annectens (assembly GCF_019279795.1). Classification (NCBI taxonomy): domain Eukaryota; kingdom Metazoa; phylum Chordata; order Ceratodontiformes; family Protopteridae; genus Protopterus; species Protopterus annectens. The sequence goes on along the minus strand of NC_056728.1, from coordinate 1,103,433,551 downwards.
TCGTAGCTCTGAATATCTGTCTCTGGAATCCCAATTCTGATACCATGTCACTTGTCTAGTCAGGATGTAATAGACGGCTCTTTGAGGGTTCTGTTCAAGCAGCTTTATTATGTACAAATACATCACGATTGAAGCTTATTAACTTAAAGTAACTTATATACAAACGAGCTACATTCATTCTTACATGCTCACTCTCTGGTTGCACTTTCAAAATGGCACTGAGTAAAGCCCTTGCTTGCTATTAATATATGCACGTTCAGTCCTTGATATGCTTCTTAAAGACACAGCATACACACTCTGTTCTACAGGTATTATCAGATGAGTGTATTTTGAATTGACTTATGTCTGTAGAGCATTGTTCTGGCAAAAAGAGAAGGAATTTAGTTTTTTTTGGTTGGGGGGGGGTCAAGGAATAATTAATAATTCATGAGCCAGGATTCAAATGCAGAAAATGTTTGCTGTGTGATGGTGAGATGTTGGGGTAGTGCAGGAGAAGTTAAAATAATAGTGGGGTCATCTGCATATTATATGAGTGTTCCACTGGATGAGGCATTGTGAATATATTGACGAGCACTGGACCAAGGATAGAACCTTGTGGAACTCCAGTGGGGTTATGTAGAAAGGGAGATATTTCATTTTGCCACTTTACAGCTTGTTGACATTCATGTAGGCAACTGTGAAACCATTGTAGGGAGGAAGACGTAAATCCTAAGTTAGTGAGCTTGTACAGGAGTATGGCATGTGAGATCGACGGTGTCAAATGCCTTAGAGAGGTTGGGAAATATATCTGATACATAGTTACCAGTATCTCTAACTCTGTTTATAGTTTCAGTGAAGGATATAAGGGCTATGGATGTGCTGTGGCCTGGATGGAAGCCATGTTGGGTATGAATAATAAGGGTTGTTATTTAGTAAGTATTTCATTACTTGTTGATAAATACATTTTCTAATATTTTGGAGATGGAGGATAGTATGGCTATGGGTCGAAAGTTGGAGTTTCCACCTTTGTGTACAGGAATAATGTGGGACATGTTCCAGATGCCTGGTACTAAAGACTCTGTGATAGATCTATTAAGCAAGATGCTGATGGATTTTACAATAGCGTCAGCAGACAATTTGAGGAATTGGGGGGTGGATGTTTGTCTGCCAAGGTAGAGCAAGGTTTAAGTTTCTTCAGTAGCCTTTCAATTAGGCTTGTAGGTATGGGTTTTAAGGAGAAAGTGGTTGAGCTGTTCGAGAGGGTAACTGAGGAGGACAAGGGGGGTGGCTGGAGTTGGGGGGTTTTGAGATCAGATTGGCTATGGATTGTATGAAGTGAGTATTAAGGTTTTGTGTTGTTTGAGAGGGGGGAGCCTTAAGTGAGAGGCAAGGGTCTTTTTGTTCCAGGGTTTAGTAGAGTTGAGATAGATGACCATATTTGGGGGGGTTGGTTTTGTGCTGTTGTTGTAGGTGGGTGTAGTACATTTGTTTATCTTTGACTACCTGTTTTCCTGCTTGGTTACATAATTGTTTGAATAGTATTAGTTTTTTTCTTTTTTGCTTTTCTTCCAAAGATCCCAGGCTACATCCCTTTTTTCTTTAAATTTTTACATGTCTTGGTTAGCCAGGGGGCAGAAATCATTCTAACTCTTTTAGTGCATACTGGAGCTACATTGTTAAGTATTTTTATAAAACTAGAGTTGAAATAATGCATGGCTTCATCTAAAAGGAGATGTTTTAGTGGTGACCAATTAATTTTGTAGAGTAGTTCACTGAATTTGTCTTTCGTGAAAGGATGCTATGTATACTTAGCATATGCATGCCTGCACTTACCTGTGTGTCACAAGCTACAGGCTGGGGATGATAATCAGGTGACACAATGCCAGGGTAATCCTATAGGCTAGGCTTGTAAAGGCACCATGGGTATCTGCCTAGCACACACCTATGAACCTATGGATCTCAGTACTGGCAAATGTGTGTGTGTGTGTGTGTGTGTGTGTGTGTGTGTGTGTGTGTGTGTGTGTGTGTGTGTGTGTGTGTGTGTGTGTGTGTGTGCGTGTGTGTGTGCATTAGTGTGTATAAAAGTGTTTGTGAGTGTGAAAACATGGGGGTGAAAGTAGTTTGGGGCCCTTCTCACCCAGTACACCTACCACTGCCATACTTTACAAGGGCTGGTGATGTTATTCAATATATAGATACCTTGGGACATTCTTTATCCTATAAGCTTGTGATGCATGCAATAACTGCATAACACTATAGTACCAATGACTACATAGGTAGGGGTTCTAATCTGAGCCCTAGCAAGTGTGTGTGTGTGTGTGTGTGTGTGTGTGTGTGTGTGTGTGTGTGTGTGTGTGTGTGTGTGTGTGTGTGTGTGTATTTGTAGGATACAGCATTTTGAGGCCTCACTCTACCAGTACACTGCCCTTTGCCATACTTAACAAGGGCTAGTGATGTTGTTCACCTTAGAAGAACTGTGGGGCACTCTTCACAGTATAACCTCAGTGGCACGTGCAATAAATGCATAACACTGTATTAGCAATAACTAGATAGGTAGGTAGGTGTTCTAATCTCAGTTCTGGCAAGTGTGTTTGTGTGTGTGTGTGTGTGTGTGTGTGTGTGTGTGTGTGTGTGTGTGTGTGTGTGTGTGTGTGTGTGTGTGTGTGTGTGTGTGTGTGTGTGTGTGTGTGTGTGTGTGTGTGTGTGTGTGTGTGTGTGTGTGTGTGTGTAAAAACTGTGTCCTGTGTATGTGTGTGAGTGAGAACTATATCCATTGGGGCAGTGGGTTTTACATTTTAGTCCATGGTACTGCCAGCACATGTCCCAAGGTCCACTTTACAAAGGTTGCTGTTCACATCCACCTTAGAGGTATATGTGGACACTCTTCAGCCCTATAAGCCCCGTGCCATGTGCAACAGCTATGTAACAGTATGGAATGAATAACATGATAGGCAGGGTTGCTAATGTAAGTACAGGCAATTGTGTGTGCATTTGGTGTGTATAGCAGTGTTTGTGAGTGTGTAGACTCATAGGTAACAGTTTAATGAGTCCTCCCACACCTAGTACACCCTCCATTGCATACCTCAGAAAAGCATGTCATGTTATTCACTTTACAGGTACCTTTTAACAGTCATCACACTATTAGTTCCATGCCACCTGCGATAACCACATAACAATAGGACCACTAACTAGATGGGTAGGGGTTCCAAACCGAACACCGGGAACTGTGATTCTGTGAGTGCACGTGCACGCATGTGTGTGTGTGTGTGTGTGTGTGTGTGTGTGTGTGTGTGTGTGTGTGTGTGTGTGTGTGTGTGTGTGTGTGTGTGTGTGTGTGTGTGTGTGTGTGTGTGTGTGTGTGTGTGTGAACAGTATTCTCTGTGTGTTTGGTCAACATAATATCCTCTGGGGGTGTGGGTTCTACCAATCTGAGAAGTGTTCCACCCACTACCCTTACCATTGTCCACTTTACAAGGGCTGCTGATGTCAACCAGCATAGACTTACCTGTATACACCCCTCAGTCCTGTAAGCTCTGTGGCACATGCAATAAATTTTACACAGACCTGGAAAATGTGTACATATACAGCTATACCTCGGCTCTGACACGATTGATGTGTTAACACTCTGCCATACCCCCCATGGTAATGTCTGCAGGGCCACATCCTGCTGACACACAGACACCTAGAACACAAACAGAACACAGTATGTGAGACTGCATTCAGTCAGCATTACTAACACCAATAATGCATCATGGCTGAAAAGGTACACACACTCTGAAGTGTACCTATTACAAATGCCAGCTGACAGCATCTTACACAGCATTACATAGATAAACTGTACTGAATTCACCTTGTGCATCAGAACCATATCAGCATGTCCCTGCATTGGTGATATGGATGACAGGGATGTGGCACAGGTATCATCATATGCACAGGATGTTGTGTGGTTTTTCCAGAGGCCTAGGCTGGGCCATATGGTTGACATCATGTGTGTGTGTTTGAATGGGATGTTCTATGAATGTGCCATGCAGAGGTGGTGTGTGTGTGTGTCTGGTGGCGACCTGGCTGTGACGATGATGTGTGTGTGTTTGTATGCACACAGTCACGCCATGTGGCTGCCCTATACAGGGGTATGTTGTACAGCTGTGAACTATACATGGCAGTGTGTAAAGTTCACCATCTCCAGCCATGGACATGGGAACTGATCCTGCCAGGGGTCTCATTGGCACCATCAGGCCCAAGGTCAGATGCAGTACTGCTTCCCAATGGTGACTGCTATCTGCTGGATCCGTGTCCCTGATGGAACTGGCCAGGATGACGTGCCCATGGCCTGCTCTGTTGTGGTGTGGACAACACCCCTACTTCAGTAGTACTGGTGGTACTGTCACTATGGGAGTGTGAAGGTGCACAGCCCAGTAGACTCTCAGCTGATGTTGGTGCTGACTTACATCCACTTGACCAATGCCCATCTCCCACTACACACTCTAGCACAGACATGCCACAGTTGAGTATTGCCAAGGTCTCACCCGACTGTCTATTTATGACCTCAGTATTTTGATGTGTGGCCTCAACAAGGTAATGTATGTTGCCACGTATGCTAGGAAGAGTTGCATCCAAGACCCTGAGTATTTGTCTGGTGTTGCATTCTCTGCATGCCTGTACATCCATGACAGCCCGAAATATGCATCTGGTGACACCTGCTGTGGCACTTGTGACAGCAGCATGATGAACAGCAGTCCTTCTCCGAGCACTCCTGTCCATCCACCTGTGTGGGACCTCGCCTGCACTCTGGATAATGTCTACACTCACACTTGCCATAGTCACCACATTAGCCTGTTCCATGCTACCACCTGCCAACTGTCCATTATCTGTGGCTGCTGGGGATGGAGTATGTGTGGGCATTGTGACTGTGTGCGGGGACATTGTGGATGACTGTGGGATGCCAACCCATGGCACAGATTCAGCCTCTGACAACCCAGCCTGTACCCCACTATGACAACCATCATTGTCAGAGTCTGCAGAGATAATGACATCAGATTCTGAGCGGGAGGGACCATGACCACCATCTACACCTGTGAGGGGAAGAAAACATATGTAAATTAATACCTGCACTATAAGGTTTGCTGGTACACACACGCGCGCATGCGCGCACACACACACACAAACACACACACACACACACACAGAGACACAGATACACACACACACACACACACACACACACACACACACACACACACACACACACACACACATACAGGTGAGGTGGCACAAAGGCATTACACAGACCTCACAATAGCCAGCTGGTGACATTCATGACACAGTCAGACCACAACATAGACACTCTGGACAGGCCTTCAACATCATGCAGTGCAGCCCTTTCCACTCAATGTTACTACTAATATACAGCTCTGGGATATGTGAATAGTGTTAGTAGGTGATGGGCCTTCACCTAGCACACACTGCAGCCATGTAGACATTATTGCTGTTCACCTGTATAGCACAGTGGCAACCCCTACAGAACACACCTCTCAACTGTACAGAGTTTCTCTGAATGTCTAGATGTGTGGCTCATATTTTTGGTCTGTTCCTCATAAATCCTGTGTTTGACACATTACTGGGATGATCTTAGGATTGGCATCACTAATTAATGACACAATCTGAGTTTTACACTTCAAAACCTGCAGTAAATGTATGTTAAAACAAAACCGGTTACTCTAATAAACTTCTAAGCTTACAGTGGATATAATAAGTGCACACACCCCTGTTAACATGCCAAGTTTTTCAGATATATAACATGAGACCATATAAATCATGTCATAATGTTTCCCACCTTTAATGTGACCTATAACCTGTGCAATTCAACTGAAGAACAAACACATTGGTTAGTGGTAACATATAGAAAGTGCAATACATACAATAGACTGATTGCATGAGTGTGTACACCCTTACACTAATAGTTTGTTCAGGCAAATTTTGATTTAATTACAGCAGTTAGTCCTCTTAGGAAGGTGTCTATCAGCATGGCACATCTTGACTTAGCAATATTTGCACACTCTCCCTTGCAGATGCCCTCCAACTCTGTCAGATTGCGAGGGCATCTCTTGTGCACAGCCCTCATCAGGGCACCCCACATTTTTTCTATTGGATGTAGGTGTGGACTCTGACTGGCCCATTCCAAAACATTGATTGTCTTCTTTTGAAGCCATTCTTTTTTTATTTGGATGTATGGTTTGCGTCATTGTCATGTGGAAAGGTGAAAGTCCCCTTCATCTCCAGCTTTCTAGCAGACACCTGAAGATTTGGGGCCAAAAGGGACTGGGATTTGGAACTGTTCATAATCCCTCCACCTTGGCTAAAGGCCCACTTCCAGCTTATGAACAGCAGCCCCAAAGCAGGACACTGCCATCACCATGCTTCACCATGGAGCTGGTGTTCTTTTGGTGATGCACAGTGTTGTTATTGCACCAAACAAACCTTTTGGAATCATGGCCAAAAAGTGCAATCTTGGTCTCATTACACCATAACACATTTTCTCACATGCTTTTGGAAGACTTGATTTAGTCAGACCTGGATGTTGTTCTGTGTGAAAAAAGGATTCCGTCTTCCAACCCTACTCCATAGGCCAGACATGTGGAGAATATGGGAGATTGCTGTCACATGTAGTACACAACCAGTACTTGCCAGAGATTTCTGCATTTCCTTTAGTGTTGCTGTAGGTCTCTTGGCAACTTCATGATCAGTTTTGGTCTTGTCTTTTCATCACATTTGGAGGGATGTCCACTTCTTTGCAATGTCACTGTTGCCCTATATTTTCACCACCTTTTGATGATTGTCTTCACTGTATTCCATGGTATATGCAATGCTGTGTAAATGTTTTTGTATCCTTCACCAGGCAGATACCTTTCAACAATGGGATCCCTTTGATGCTTTGTAATCTCTATGTGAGCCATGCCTGTTACTGTAACAGGCAACTGAGTAAATGTCAGGAAAATACCAGTAGGACAGCTGCCGGGACAGCTGACCATTATTTGGTGTTAATCAAAGAATGTCTGTAATTCATGGCAGGTGTGTACCCAAGAAAATGTAATGCTGTAATTATATCAAAAGCTGTTTCAACACAGTATTAGCTTCAGCCTGTGCAGACTTATGCATCTAGCTTATTGTACGTTTTGTTTTTTCAAAATTATTCCCCTAACAGATTTGTCTGTTTTCCAATTTAATTGTACAGGTTATAGGTCACATTAAAGATTGGAAGAGTTTGGAAATGTTTTATTGTGGTCTCATTCTTGTATATCACAAATACCTGGCATTTTAACAGGGATGTGTACACCTTTTATATGCACTGTATAAGACAAATTTTTAAAATATGTCCCTAATTTTGTCCCTTTGTCCACCCATTTTTCTCAGACTTTGTCCAGATGTCTTGCAATGACATGTTGTGAGGTACGCGACAGACATATTACATCTCTTGCAAATAGGCCTCTGTGATGACCACTGTGATGCAATGCAGTTAACCTCACCACAAGAGAACATGCCCATATCACAATATGGCTAAGAGTAACAGTTGTGTGCATGGTAAAATACATGACCTTAACATGCCTGGGGTACTGGTGAGCCACAACAGGACAATCCCATACTCACCAGCTTCAGACTGCTGTCCCACATCCAGACCAGAGGATTTCTATGTAGTTGTGGGAGAGAGGTATTGTCAGCAGACTCACATGTGGCATTGGTACAAGATGAATGCTACTTTTCTGCACATGTACAGTACAAGCTCTGACACTACACAATCTGCTGTCCTTCACCATAGATGTGCACTTGTGTGCATTACAAAATCCAATCCACAAATGCAGTTTGACCTGACATCTGCATCTAGATACTCTACAGAAGATAGTATGACTGCTACAGTATTCAAATGATGTGTAGTGGGGCCTTACCTGAATGCTCCTCGCCTGTTGCCTGGCTTCCACCCACCTACACAACTTGTGTTTGTTGCCTTTGCTGGTGTGTGATGGCCATCCCAAGGTTGGCAATGAGCTCCTCTATTGGTGTACATGGGTCCTGTGTGGCAGGATCCCCACCTCTAGTGATACGGTCCCTGGCCATGGCAGCAGACCTTTGCCGGGCATGGCGTATCAGGTCAGTCACCTGATGCCTGACCTGATCATATGTACATCCATGGTGGCCGAAGTTGTTAACTCTGTGGACAAGGTCATCCCACAGGGCAGTACACTCCCACAGATTGTGTTGGCTATGGCCAAACATCACCCCATGGTGCTGGATAATGGCATCTGTGATGGCTGCATTTTCAGCTGCAGTATATGCTGGCTGTCTTGGCTGCTTCATGTCACCTGGAAGACATAAAAAGGGAAACACCTTGCAGGACCTCATACATTGGTCAAAGTTATTTACAGAACCTGCACATTAACATTGACTTTCATTAACCACCACTTACGATCACATCATACCCCTGTCAGCTATCAGCACAGTATGACTTTGCATTGCACTCCTGGTCCTGCTGTTTCATGTTCCCCCCAATGAGGGCCAGTAAATTGTATAATCCACTATTCCTCATTCACCTTTGCATAGATGGATGACAGTGGCCATCTTCCTTGCAGATGGGATGTCATGGTGCTCAGGCTTTGCTTGTGTACAGTGTGTAATGGAGCTGAGGGCATATGCCTGTGTACATGTAGCATACAGGCAGGGATGTTATCAGCTCCCATGGAGACTTATATTTGTTGCCTTTGATTAGGCATTATGAACCTGCTCCCTGATGATGATGGGAGGGGTGTGGGTGCTGTGCATATCCACCTATACTGATGGTGGGACTGGAGGGTGATGTTTTCCCTTAACCTGTCTGCAGTGGATTGGCTATAGCTATGTTGTGTGTGTATGTGCTGTGATTGACCACCAGTACATGGTGGGTTGGGTTATTGCCTCTGAGATTGAAGATGTGTGAAGATGGCCTTGTGATTGGCCTTGGTGGATGTGTCCAATATGTACTCATAGTTAGCCTTACAGTAATTCACCTGTAACCTCATATGCTTTTTCAGGCACAGGTTGACTTGCTTCCAAGTTGGTTCCTGCTCCTACTTGGCCCTGTACAGCCAATATAGCAACCAATTATGTGGTTTATGTATTGCTGCTGTCCAGCAAAGGGGAATTACTCTACCTTGGTGGAGGCAGGTTTTAAGAGTCAGGTATTGCTAAGTCCATACAGCTATGTAGGTGTTTATACAGCTGTTTGTAGTGGGCATGGACACAGAGTCATAACACAGTTGGACAACTCTCCATTTTCAACCTGATAATCATGCTTATTCTAGTACCCATGTCTGTGGCAAGGCAATGCAACAACCAGTAGCTGTAGAGATTTATGTCTGTTGGATGCACACAAACTAAGATTACACACGTATACAACATGTACAGCTTATTTACCTGATGTTTTGCATCTCATGTCTGTTGTCATGAGGATTCCAGGTACACCTACTCATACATACATGTGCACAGGTGATACCTGATATACAGATCTGTTCTATGTCAGTATGGTACACTGTATTAACACTCTTGTTGTTCAGTCATACCTGTCAACCTGTTAGATCTGGACATCTGGAGGATGCCACACATAAATGGGGGCAATGGCCCAACATTCGTGACAATTTAATAACATTGATGTAACACACTTAAGTCAGTTAATAGCACAGTAGACTTTGCATTCACAGAAATACCCCAGAGGATGTCTGACACTGATATGTATGCTATTATGTTCTAATGTCAGTCTTCACAGATTTGCCACTGATTTGCCAGACATAACACAACTCTATGAGTAAATGACTGCAAATATGAGGCACACATATGGTCAGTGTGCATAACACTGGACAGTTGAATGGTATGAGCTCAGTATATCACATGCAGTTCAACACACACATCTGTGACAGTAGTTTAATATGTACATACCCTGTATATGTCTCAGATTTGTGAGTCAAACATGTGTATCATAGTTGTATTCACAAGTAACATATGGATATTTACAACATCCCACTTGCTGGCCTATCAGTGTCACAGTCAGTATTGTTCAACAGACACTCCAGTAGTAGTCATATGTGAGCAATCCTTTCCTGGGGTGACTCGGGGGCCTAAGCTATGCTCTATGTCACTGCAGACAGACCCAGGTGCTATGGCCATAGGTGCTGATCAGTGATATATCAGCTGAGCAAGTCTTGTTGAGACATATTTGCTAAACATCCTATTTCCCATTATTACATACCCCCTACTGCATTCCATTACATGCTTACTTGATTGACATACCCTTTTTTTCCAAGTATAGTTGATTTGCTTCTAATTTCTGTTTGTTTTTGTTTGTCTGTCTGTCTGTCTGTCTGTCTGTCTCTCTCTCAGAGATGTCGGGTATACATCTGTTTTGCATAGGCAGCAGCTTGGCTTTTGTAGGTAATGCTCATGAGCAGCTGATGGCCTGTGCACCAATTGATGTCCCCCACTTTCTAATTGCATGCAGAACAGCTGTGTTGTTATTCCTATAGCCAATGGCATGGCAACACACTCCTATAATTGAGTACTTCATGTGGGCATTGGCCCTTTTCCTTGCCTGTGAGGAGGACATCATGGAGGTGTGTGAACAACAGTATCACAGAGGGTAGTTGGAAATACCTCTTACAACAAAAAATGTGGAGGCAGCCCAACAAAATGGGGAAGAGGTTTCCAGACCTAGGGACAGACTTTAAGTATTGCTGTTGGATTAATGCTAGTTTAACAGGGTTTGTGTGGACATGGATTTTCTGAGTGATATTAAGTCTGACAGTGCTATGTGGTTGACATAATTCTCAACTGTAGAGCTATCGACAGAATGGCCAGAAGTTTGACTCCTATGTTTGGTCTGTTTCTCAGACAGTTTTTGTCCTTGGCAAATCAGTAGCATACTCAGAGAATTGCAGTCAGTAAATGCTAACATCCATTTGTGTTTCTCACTTCATATCCCTCAGAATAGATGTGTTACAACAAAACCCTGTAACACCAGAAACTTTCTCAGTTTATAACAGCAATATTTCAAATATGCCCCTGTTTTTGGGCCTCTGCCCCCCAATTATGTTAGGCTTTGCCCAGATGTCATGCAGTAAGAGGTTGATAGGTATGGTATATCATTATTTAGTGCCTTCATTCCTGATATCATCCCAGTGATGTAGCAGAATGCCAGACATGTTATGAGGTAGAGGCCATATATACAAAGCCTGGATATTCTGTGGAAATCTGTACAGCTGAGAGGTCTGTGTATGTCTGGCAATTGTTAACAGACTTTCAGGATTGTGTAGGAGTTTAGTGTGTAAATTTTACTTGGGCTGTGTAGGGAGGGGGTAGACGTAAGTGCC